>NC_056735.1:795195671-795391198 GCF_019279795.1 Protopterus annectens
TAGAACTTCAATATTGAGATAGGCTCAGTCACCCAGTCTCTTCCTGATACAATAGACCCATAGGTGGATGTCTAAGGTCTTTACGGATTTTAGGTAACCCAAATTCTTACAATATTCTGCATTAATTTATAGCCAAAATATTTTGTGGAGTCACAACAAATTTCAACATACTTCTCTTTCTAATACATAAGATGAAATTCAATTTGTCTTCCATGTATTTAAATCTCTTCTTGTTGGAGTTCAGGTTTAGTCTTACTTATGTGTTTTATTTGCATTGTTATTGTTTGACATAGGTATATGAACTTATCCCGAATGAACCCATTTCCTCCATTACAAATATTTTAAGTTACAGCACTTAAAAATTCCTAGTATACCAATGAAATAGTGAATTAATAAGTATATATACTGACAAACATTCTGCAGCTGGAAGATTCAAATACAAAAAGCAAATTAAATGCGGTTTACTCAAGAAGTGTTTATGCACAGTAGACACACAGAAGGAGCAGAAGGGACTTGAGCAACATAAATTTATTCAGTAAGAAAAAAAAAGAAGAAAGAAACACAACTACATGATATCAACACTGTATAACTCCTGACTGCTGAGCAGGACATGAACCAGCTAATTCCATGCTCATTCTGCATGATCAGCTTTTACTGTAATCCTTCTAATCACTCCACTATCAGTCTGTTTAATAGCAATCTAGTACTCCTGACAGAAATCTTTCTGTATTTTTTTCACAAAGTGAAATGAATGAAATATAATATTTCAATAGTCAGTAAAACATTTAATACAAAACCATTAAAATCAGTTTCTTTTTTGCATGGCATTTTAGTAACAAATTGTTTGCTGGTTATAAATAATGCACTACTTACAGATTACTCCTGCAATTACAACAAGGAGAAGGAGAGCAAGTGGCACAAGCTTCATGGTGGAGTTCAGTTTTCAGCAAAGTATCAATAATGTCTTTCAAGCAAACTCTCTATTTATTGTCTTGTAGAAGAAACCACAAACACAGAAATAAGGAAGTGATATGGTGACTCCATATCCTGTATAACTGGTAATTTCACAGAGATTTCCTTAAATGGCAATATGGCATGAATCACATGTAATAAAACATTTATCATGTTCATAGTTTATCAACAAATATTCTCTTTTAACATTCCCCATAACATTATGTAGCTAATATACAAGTGTGCTGCTGGGAACACAAATGTAGTGTAATGGGTGTCATACTCATTAACACTATGGTTGTACTAGTCACTCACAGATGTACAGAGAAAATGTTTTGTTGCTGCTTTATAGACACAGATAGTCATCTGGGAATAAAGTTATGCTGTCATCTGTCACTATCCATCTTTTCTGATTTACCACAAAATTTGAAAATATACAGATTTCTCTCTTTTGTCTTGTTATTATGTATGGCTTCCTATGTGGTAATTGCTGGTATTCTGGAAACTCAGTTCTATTTTTTTCCATATGCCAATTAAAGGAAAACTAAGTGCATCAGTACCGTTTTAGTGAATATAACTATCAATGCATCGTTTCAGAACCCATTTCATTCAATGGCAGAGGGAGTCTACATTGATGTTCTTTACTCTTTTATACTATTTGAACTGACCCTGTATCGTTTTCATTATTTCCATTTTATGCTTTTTTAACTGTATGTTACTAGAAATTAAGTTTTTATTATTGAGCATAGTGTTACTAGTAATTGTACTCAAACAGCAGCATGCCATGTATCTCTGAAATACTTCCCTTTAAATCCTCCAACACAAAAGTGGGGCAACAACTCACTTTATTGCAGTGCAGTGCTAGATTTATATGCATATGGATTCACTTTATAATCTTGAAATACTGAAATCTCAAATTTCAGTATCTCAAGACTATAAAGCCGAAAATGCAAAATACCAGAACCACAAAAATGCAAAATTCAGAATTGTGACTTTTAAATACACCCTTCACCACATAAACAAACACACATTCACCTGCATCCCCACACTACAACAAACAAACAAAGCACACACAAACCCAACAACACAAATATACAAACATACCCTACATATAAGCAGGGGGCAAGCTCCCCTGCACCCCCACACCCCACTTCTTATATATACTAAGTCTGAGGTCGCACTAAAAAGACAAAGACACTAAACCCACCACTACACACCCTACATTCCCCTCACACAAACACACCACATATGTACAAACACCACCATTCTCAACATGTACACACTCACACTTTTACCTACATACCTTATAGTACACCTACAACTTCCCAACACACTAACACACACTAAAATCCCTACCCAAAACCCTTAAAATATACACACTTACCTGAATCTCCAGCTATCCACTAACACAGTACACCACCACAACCACTGATTCAACATTTCCAGATTCAGTTATGTGGACTTTCACCAAACTGGACTTTTGATATGTTAGTCTCGAGATTCTGAAATTTGAGATTTCAGTATTTCTAGATAGTGAAGTGCACCCATGCATACATATATATATATATGTTGGTACATATGTATATAGTACTGGGATTGAATAAACGGGAAGTATTATTATCAGGGCAACCCGTGAACAAAGGTTCCACTGCAAAATCTCAATGAGCTCACTTTTATGTATGAATAAAATTACATATTAAATATACTGTAGTGAGCAAGTAGTCACTAATCTGACCTTTAAGAGGTTGATATCCTGTCAAAAGATGTATAAAGATGAAACTTTAATAAAGACAATAAATAAAACATGTATTATAGCTATCAAAGTATATCTGAGCACTTTCAAGAACAGATTGCTAAGATTGCATGTGTGCACAAAGTGGGAAGAAATGAAGCTGCAATAACAGTATGTGGAGAAAGAAGAAATTCAACAGTAAGCAGTCAATGAATTTAATAACATAGATTAGGTAAAGTAAGATGTGGAAGGGTTCACTGAGTGTGACTGAGGAAGCCTGTTTAGCATCTGGAAAGAGGGATTGGATAAGAAGGAATAGAAGTAGAAAAACACAGAGCAAAAGTGAAAATAGAGAGGTTTCAGGTGGATATTAAAGTAATACATCAATTGCCATCTTAGGATCGACATGAGAGAGAGAATTACTGGAATTCAGAAAAACCTACCATTAGTTGTAAGCAATAACATTGCCATTTTCACTGCTGATAGTGGACCTTTCCTAGTCAGTCCATAGAATCATGATGGTTAGCTGCCTCTGAGGCCAAGCTACTGCTAATAAGGCATTCACGAGTAGCAGCTTGTCCTAATTAGCCATGTGTTCTCCCTCAGAAATGCTTGTGGTAAGACATTTACACAGCCAAGAGATTCAGATAACCACCCTGCTGCATATATTATCTCTGCCATCAGAATTAATTAACTCAGTCAAAAAGTTTGCAGTCATCCGTAATTCAGAATGGGTGAGATTATATTACCTGTAAATGCTGGTGGGTTTAACAGACACATAGTGGGGTGTGTGTGTGTATGTGTGTGTGTGTGTGTGTGTGTGTGTGTGTGTGTGTGTGTGTGTGTGTGTGTGTGTGTGTGTGTGCGCGCGTGTGTGCGTGTGTGTGTGTGTGCGTGTGTGTACACGTGTGTGTGTACGTGTGTGTGTACGTGTGTGTGTTACCAGACTTCTGAGCTTTCCTAAA
This sequence comes from Protopterus annectens, assembly GCF_019279795.1. Lineage (NCBI taxonomy): Eukaryota > Metazoa > Chordata > Ceratodontiformes > Protopteridae > Protopterus > Protopterus annectens. The sequence continues at coordinate 795,199,320 of NC_056735.1, forward strand.
CTAATGAGCAAACTTTGCAATAGTGGGGTTTGGTAAAACTAGACTCAAGCAATTTAAATTATTAGCCTAGCTCATTTAAAAAGTTAATAGAATAATAGTTATTATAGCACAATGGATGTTTGGGGAGGCAAGGGAACCACTAGATACAGGAATTAAATTATTACCTTCTGTCATTATATAAAAGAAAAACAGAGAAAAAGCTTCAAACCCTGAACCCCTGGCACACAAAACAGTGTGTTAACAAGGAAGAGCTTTAGTTCCCTGTGATGTTCTTTATATTTTATCTTGTGTCAGTTAAAGAAGTTAAACAAAAATTAGGCAAAAGCTTTATGCCCTGCATCATTTGTTTGGAAAGCAGCTCTAACAATTCAGAGCTTTAATTAACTGCATTAACTGAGGACTTAATAAAGTAAGAGGGCTTGCATTCTGGTGTATTTTCTTAACAATAAGAAGTATGAAACTCATAATGTCTGGAGTTATTGACTGATTGCATCAGTCCATCAGTTAAGAGGAGCAGAGCAGGGGCAAAATCAGGGAGAGGTGTGAGGATGGGGATGTCTCCATAGGGGGATCTACTCTTAATCACACTGAAAGCTGAAAATCATGAATTACATATTACCAAGACCACAATTCTGAAACCTGAAAATGCTGAAAGTTTAAAATGCCGAGTGTTATAAGACTGAAAATAGAAATAGCAATGTACAGAATACCGACAACAATGCAGGAAGTAGTACTTAAGTGTTTGTCAATACAGGTATGTCTATTTAAATTTTTGTAGTATCTAAAATAAATGGTAGACATTTTGCGCAATGGTCCCAGCAGTACTGCAGGTGTTTACAGTACAACAAGGTCACAAAAAGGTATATGCCCTTTTCCCACTATAGTGCAATCCCGGAGTTGGTATATTTACTTGGGGGGGGGCAACTCCCCACATCAGGGTGTGAAGCATAGCACCCCATCTAGGTGTATTTTAGATAGTACGGTCTGCAGAACAAAGGTAAGTTCACAGTTACAGGATTTGTGCAAGGTAAAGAAAGTGTTTCGTAGAAGTGAATGTTATGTTAATTTCCAGATGATTTGTTAGTTTATGAGTCATGTTCTTCTTTGAAGAATTTGCAGTTGATTTATAAAGAAATAGTAATTTTTCTTGGTAATGCAAAGCTTTGTTTTATAATACTGCTCTTGTGAAGGGAGTTACATATAAAGTTTGCACAGTTGAATTCAATATTCTGAATATTGGCATTTTCATGTTTCATTGTTTTGAGGTTTCAAAATTATTGTCTTTGCAAAATACAATTTGGGATTTTCAGTTTTCAGTGTTTAAAAGTAGATCCCCACTGATGGGGAGGGGGTTCATACCTCTAAATATCTGTTGTGAAGATTTTAGGATAAACTGAGGAAGAACCAGTAGATACCAACAAAGAGAAATTTTAAATATCTTACTCAGCGACACTTAAAAGGTTAATAGAGGAACAGGTCTACCATCCCAAAGCAGTTTTGGAACAATAAGAAGAATGAAACTGTAATGTCTGGCAGTATTGACAAACAAGACGCATACAGGGGCGGAGTTTGACACATGGTGGGGTGAACACAATTGACGGGGAAAGATGTTTGGAAATCGTAAGCCCATGAGCACACAGATGGTAACAGTGGAACTGAGATCCCCACCCATGGGCAGTCACCACTGCACCTTCACAGCCCCAAGGGTGGCTGTGTTGAGGGCTGTGTAGGATGGGCAGGCTCACCTGAGAGATGCACCACTCTCGCCTTGAGCTGGTGTAGGGGATCAGCGACTGCTGGATCTCCCTACGCACCACAGCCCAGACCCTAGCAAGGGTGACAGGTGGCCCTCCTCCACCCACGCTTGCATGGGGGGGACGAGCCCCATCCCCTGCAGTGCTTCCACCTGAAGGTGGCACAGGACCAATGGAGGAGGGGAGCCTGGGCTGGGCACCAGAGCCGCTGGTGCCAGGTGCACTCGCCAACTGAGGAGGGACAGGTGGATCCGCTGGGACTGGCCTTCCCATATATTCTGTGATTAGGTGTGTATAATTACAACATAAACAACAGCATTTCAGATTAGTTGTAACAGCATGCAGTAATATTCCCATTAACCCAACACACCAAGGTTCCAACAGTTGAACAGCAAGCATAACACATGCATATATTGAATTACAGTGGATATTCCAACAACATGCAGGGATGTTTGGTAGCAACAGGCCACCATGAATGTGGTGTTTGAACAGGGCGCATGCATCAACATCAATGCAAATATTTATAAAACAATAGGACACATGTCCCAACAAATATTTAAGATTACACATACCAATTGAGGTGTGGAATTGCATGGTTTATGCACATACGGTAGGGTGTAGAAAAAACCTCGGTTAGCATCTTATAATGACCTTTTAGTCTACACTACATTCCCAGTGACTGCAAGTGTATATCCCCTACCTGTATTATTACACTTGCCACCATACATTAGGTTGTGTCATGGGTTTGGCTAGTTCAATATATGCCTGACCTATATCTGACATACTAACTGTCCAGGATGCAGATGTTACTGCTACATATTTCTTGTTTGCATTTATATTTCTTTATCTACATATCTGGGATGTTTTCACATGACATTTTCACTTTGATTTGTACAGAACCCTGCATTTCTTGACACACACTCACATTTCTGGTAAATAATTACATGCTACATGTGTGCCAGGTTTACTTATTCATGCCAGCCAGTAACTGACTATTGTGGACTGTATATATGTTTCACAGCTACTAGCACTTCCATCACCCACTTTATATGGGACTGCATAACTCTGGGTTGCCAGCACATTTTCAAACAGTACAGTTTGTATAATGCAAGGGTATAACATTTCAGACTCTGTGACACAGAGACACTCTGGGTTTTAGACCTTTATTAATGACATTGCACACTTTTACCCAGGGTCACTCCTTTATTTGTTTTAACGGTGTTTATGGCAGACATGTTCAAGACATATTATACCTTTATTAATAGGTTAGCACAATCTTTTTTCAGGCTCACTCACTTATGTTATATGACAGTGCCTGCAGAGATATTATTCCAGACATATGTTACCTTTCTTAATGGGTTACTACACCTCTTTTTCTGCCTCTCTGACGTTTTTATCTGACAGTACATGCAGAGGACTTATTCAGGCAATTCTATGGCTGTTTTATTGGACTACAACACTTTCTTTCATGCTCTCTCCCATATTTTATATAACAATACATGCAGAATAATCACTAACCTGCCTGGTGGCGCAGCCTTCCAGCCTATCAGCATAGGCTTGCTGATTCGTAGCACAGTCACCTGCAGTTGTAAAGTAAATGAAGGGATATTGAGACATACCTATCCGTTATACATACTCCATTATCAATTCTTACATACTGCATTCCATGGCTACATACTCAGTTGTGGGGCATTCTGCATCCACCAGGCCTCCTGTATCCACTGGTTCAGGCAGTCCTGCTTTCTTCTCTTTAGGTCTGCATGGTAGTGACGGACCTACTCACCAGTCCGAGGAACACCTGTGGCACTGGTGAGGTCACGAGCTAACCGGTTCCAAGCCTCTGCCTTGTACTCCGTCCCTTGGAACTGGCCCTGCAGGAGTCTTGACTCGTGACGGTGGACAAGGAGCCAAACCATGTATTTGGACTCCTCGATGTCCCAACGTTGTGCTCAGAAGAATGGACCCTCTCCTGCTCCTGCCATTCTGACTGCAAATGTGAGCTACAATCAGTTATGGTGAGTATTCCAGCCTATGGGGCTTAAATAAGCCGCATTTCCCACACGTTTTTGTGATTGGATGTTTTGTAAAATTCTCGGCTGACTGCAGACCTGCTTAGTAATGGTTAAACTACCTTTTGTAAGATTATGAATGTTAATAGTGGCTGCTTCCAATATGTTGTCATGGCTTAGTGGTTCTTTACTTTGATTATGATGCAAAGGGTCCTGGGTTCGAACGTTGTCATTCTTTTATTTTAATACTGTCTAGACAGGCTAGGGGGTGTGGCTGCGTTTAAGCAACTTAGCTCTACGTTGCTCCACGGTGCCCTTGTTGGCACGGCACGCACGTCTGCGCAAACACATTGCACTGGATAAAGCGCTTTTCAACTTTGGGCAACTCTGTTGTGCTGGGAAAAACGCTATTAAACTATGGGCAACTCTGTTTAGCTGGGTGAAGTGCTATTAAACTATGGGCAACTCTGTTTAGCTGGGTAAAGCACTATTAAATTATGGGCACCTGTGTTTAGCTGTGTAAAGCATTGTTTAACAGCAGGCTATTATATATCTGGGTCCTTTAAAAACATATATTTTGTTCACTGATACTTTGGCCATGTCACTGCTTTTAATAAAATTTTAATCATATATGTCTGGTATTATTTCAAATACTGATTTAAAACATAAATAAGAAGGGGAGTGGTGGGACTCGAACCGTGAATGCCTTCTCTTTGTGCATACGCTCTACCATTATGCTATTGCAATTTGGTGTGATTTGCATAAACATTCTTTCTTATGCTCTTCCATGTCAGAATTGCTAACTTTAGCTAAGCAATGGGCACACCCGCGCACACACGCGCAAATACGGGCAGCTATATCATGGATGTAAAATATATATATATAATTATTTACTTTATATAAGTGTGATCGGGGTTTACAGTGTCAGGGAGAGAGGTGTTGGGTGCAAGTACATTTGAGCGAACTCGCTCTTGTGTGTTGACATTATGCTTTTAAAACCTTGCAGGGGCGTGCACATTTAGACTGCTCGGCAGTTGGACACGCCCCCTGCTTTCCTACTCAGTCCGTGCAAGAGTTACGGTTGAGTCAGCATGCCCTCATGAATATTCATGGCACACTGACGTCAAAACGTTCAACTGTAGCCTCCGAGTAAGACTTATTAAGTCTTACACGGAGGATTAGTGAATCCGGGGGTAAGTCTATAAAGCAATATATAGAAACAGACAATACTATAGCACTGCCTGCTAAGACTGACAAAAATCCTGGCATGTATATGGTTTTTGTAATATGTGCTCTTTTATTTTGCAGGGTTCTTCAGTATTTTTGTCTCACTTTAATACAGTCATTTTAATTGTAACTCCTCTGGCATTATTTTTAGCAAGCCTTTTTATATAAGTGTGTCTACAAGCAAATTAAAAGTGAGAATAAGGGAACATCTGTATAGTATTAAACACCATGAAATCAACAATGCTCTTTATAAACATTCTACTGTGTGTGTGTGTAGGTTTCAAACAATTTGATTTTTTTTGTGTTAGATTCAGTCCCTAGGAACGTAACGGGTGGTGATTATAAAAAAATTGCTTTTGAGGAGAGAAACTTTTTTGGCAGCTTATGCTACAAGCAGATAAGCATCCTGGAAACAATGACAGCATTTGTCTTAAGTGCTTTTTATAAGTATGTGTGTTATATTGTGCAATGTTGCTTTAAATGTTGCTTTGCTGAAGTTTTTAGATGTTAATTGTTTGCTCATTTAATTGTTTAACTGAGTGCATAGAACAGTATATAAGGTTGGTTGACGTTTTGTCATTTTATTCTGAAGTCTTTGGACAAATGTGCTAAATAAATATTTTCTTGGCTTGAGTGATTCTGTGGATGTTATTTTGTGGATTTTGTTTTATACATCCTTTGCTTGATGTTTTAACACTGCATTTGTGTCTCATCACACCCAGAGTTGTGACTAGCAGCCAACTCCTCTAGCAACCTTGTGAACAGCTACCATCATCCAGAATGTAGGCCAAGAGGGAAAAAGATAAGTAGACTGCCAGGCCTTTCTTCTCAATCTCACACACATGAATACAACCACACCTACAAACAATTGATAAATCAGTAATCTGCTGAAGACATTTCTTTGCAATCCATATGAACAGAAGTAGGATATGTTGACTGGAAGTAGAAGGCTATTCTCTAAGACAGTGAGATGTTTATTCTGTTAAGGTGTATCTAGAGAGAGGCACTTGTGATATATAATTGTACAATTAAGAGAAAGCAGTAAGCAACCTTGATTAGCATAGGAGAAAATGGGTTAATTGTCTCAAGAAAGGGATTTTGCAGAAATATTGTTTATGAATTTATCAGTTTCAATAATCAGTTGAGAAAAATCTATGGTATGCAATATTAATGATCCTAATAATTTCACTGTGGCTTCTTTAACATCTGAGTCCTGCACTTCTCACAGAGAATGAGGGTTAAGGAAAGGAGGGGAGATTCATTAGCCGAAATGAAACAGAACACTTTGTGTGGACCACATGAATTAAAGCAGCACTTATTAGTCACAAAATAGGATTAACAAAGTGCCATAAGTTTGAGCTGTAATCTAAACGTAAGCAAACAAACCATTATATTCCCTGCTTAGGGTCTATAGTCACTGCTTAGTCTTCCTCAGGGAACAGCTGATTAAGGATACAGACAATACAACCTTTGTGTCATAAAGTAACAGTATCCACAGACACCACTACCCAGCCTTCTTACTGATATTGAAATAATGTCAGCAGCTGGCAGTTGTGAAGGCCATTCATCTGGTATATGCCTACAGATACAGGAAAATACTTATGTGTGAGTGTGTGTGTTATGGGAAAGGTAATTGTTTAACTATCTGGCTATTGATTGTTTTTACATTTTTTGTCATTACCTTACTTAGGGCCCTTCTTTACCTTGCTTTCAAAATACTGTTTATGTTGAGCTGCTCTTCAAACACATAGCTACAGTCTGTGTGTGGGCCCACAATGCAGATTAATATACTGGTGGTGACCAAGGTGCTATCTGCTTGGAGCATTTATTATCTGAAAAAGGTTATCACATGACTCTTTTACAGATGAAATGAAGCACATCCATCAGGAATATACAAAGCACCTAAAATTGAGTGACAAATATCTCACTCTAATACAAAGCAAATTATATAGATATACCATTTCAGTTCAGAAGAATCCACTTACTAGGTTGGCCTTAGTGATTTTTATAGTGAATCAAGTTTAGATTCATGAATATAATCTGCAGATTCATGAAGTGCAAGCAAGTATAAACATAAGAAAAATAAATTTGAGGAAAACTAAATACTGTTGTTAGCACTAGAACCCCCAAAATTCAGAACACCATATTTGCGTCATTGAAACAGCAGAGAGTTTCAAGTCTCTAAGCACATTATTCCTGATTAATAATGTCCAGCTGAGATGATATAGGAAATAAATATTATTCATTCATAGTATTTTGGAGTGCGCATTTCGAGGCATATATGCCTCCAGATACAAGAAAATACTTTTTTTGTCTGCTTATTTATTGGGTTTTGTAAACCAGTAAGAAGTACTAGCATAAACATAATGATTTTTTGAAGCAACGTTGGAAAGCAAACTGATAATATGCATCATACATTACTAAAAGAAAATGTGTGCTAAATAGAAATAGAACTTGAACTTAGGCCCTGCAAAATTTGACTTTAATTTAAATATGAGAAGCTCGGCTCAGTGTGGGATGTCTCATCTATTGATAGGTGGATATAACTTGCAACACTATGCTTGTATCTCCTATAACTCCTCTCAAAGTTAATGAGGGCTGAAGTATCTGCTTCTTGAATGTTATGTTTTCTGTTAAAATAGTTGGTTTAGATAACAGTACTATACTAAAGAATTTCACTATTTAATGTAACTTTCTGAAGAACATTTTCATGTGGTGGTTTTATACAGAATGCCATAACTGTAAATTCTGTTATGTGCTAATGACTACAAAAGTTGCAGCCACTGTATTGTTTTTTTTTTGTTCTTAAGAAACAGGAAGCTAAATTCTAAACAGCATTTTCTCAATTAGTTGATGTTGTTATTTGTTGAGGAAAGTTTTGTAACCTAATTAACATTTTGTAAAATAAAAGAAAAAGTGCAAGTGGTAAGAATTATGTACAAAAAATATATTAAACAAAATACAGAATACCTTACCAGAATCTGCAAACTATCTTCATATTAAACAAAATATAGACTACCTTACCAGAATCTGCAAACTATCTTAAAACATTAACAGGACTGACATAAACTGATGCTCACATTTTGTGAAAAAATAATGGGGACACTCAAAATTTATGGAGGGGGCTTACAATGTACAACATCAGAAAATGTAAACTGAATGTAAGACCAAGGAGTTCATAACTCTCAGCTTTTCTCAGCCCTTATCAGACCACTGATTAAGTACAATACCCCATTCTGTATGTACCTCACCAGACACCCGTGGCAACTGGAGAGACCACAGAGGTTTCTAACGATGAGAATCTAGGGCCTCCAAAACAGGACCTACACGGAAAGACTGAAAGCCTTGTCACTGTACTCTTGTCTCATACACGCTGCTGACAGGTGACTTATGCCTGGCATACAGAGCATTCTCTGACCCTACCCTAATGGGAATGCTGCACATCTGTGACTCACTCCAGGGATCTCAACCTAACCTGCGACATTAACAGAACATGTGGGAGAGAAAGATATATCTCCCAGAGATTGCTGCTACTCTGGAATAAGCTCCCACTTCATGTGACGTAGACCTCCTTTATGACTCTATTTAAGCACAACCTGGACAATTGGATGGATAACCATAAATTCACCCTGGGGTGGAACCAATGTCCATCATGGACAGGTGCAGTCAGTGCTGATCATAGAATAAGTCTGCTAAAAACAACCTTCTAACTAGTAACCTCCTATGAACCTATGAACCAATAAACCTGTGAAAGGGCAGAACAACACATTTATGATATGTAAAAGTTGAAAATTAAGTTTCAAGGACTACAAGTAGTGCCTACCAATTTAGGCTAAGGACTTCCTTTATACAGTATTCATTTTGACCCTATGGCAATGACCATTTTTATGTGCCACTATTTCTATGAGATTATACAAAGCACCTGGTAATGCTCCCAAGCCCCTATGATAAAATGCCAAGCTGTGCCTGCTCTAGCTATGGCACAGTAACTAAGTAGCATGACAGAAGCACTGTTTAAAATCAGGCCTCAGTTAGGGGTCATTTTGTCTGAGATGCTATAATGAGGAGGAAAGGAGATTTTTATATTAACATCTAAGATGAAGTGACATGAAAAGCATAAATCCCCAAATATCTGCATGCCTTCATTGTGCCCTAGTTAAGAGCATGTTTCTGGATGAAGTCTGCTGTAGACACCCACTTCTTGCCCGAGAGTAACCAGTTATGCCCTGGGAAAGGTGTGCCATTTTCACTCAGCTGTTATCCTGTCTGCTGTTTCTGAGTAATCAAAATGACTTAAAAACCCAGGCAGTGATAAAATCTCTGTTTCTGCAGTGATCATTCAGCCAGATGAACAATATAGATTACGTATTGTGACACATTGAAGGTGGCACTGAGGAACAGTTGTCCTTTTATTAACTAAACATTAATAGTGCTTTTTGGACATATATATTTAGCTTATTTACTATTGTTATTATTTGTTTGTTATTTGTTAACTGGATCAGTGAACTAATCCCTAGGCCATTTTCTGACAAAACCCAAGCAAAATGACACATAAAATGTAAAAAAAAAAAAAACACACTCTAGGGACTTTAGAATACACTGGCTACATGAATGGAAAATGTTTTTCTAAGCTGGTCCTTAGCTGAGAATTTTCATTTTATGTTATACTTTGCTGCATGGGTTATTCCCAGTATGCTAGTGGGAAGTATTTATATTACTAGTGGAAATTTAGCACTGGTATGGTGTAGGAAGACGAAATTTAAAGAGGCACATCTGTTTTTTTTTTTGTCTCTGTTCCAGGCACAAAGGCAGCCCGGGGAGACAGCAGAAACATGGAAAATGTAATCCACAGCTCTGATAGCACAAATGTTGTTGAAAGTACAAAAAAGGATATGAAATTGGCAGAATCACTGCCAAATTGAGAAACAAATGAGGCAATAGCAGAGAATGAGTTGCTATTGGGGAGAAAACATGAAAGGAACTGGTTGATGTACAAGAGGAGATGGGGTATGATTTGGAAGAGCTTTTTCAATGAAAGTTGTTTGACGGCAAGATGGAGAAGCAGGATGGATATATTATTAAAACCCTGCAGTCTGGAGGGATGTTGGATGATTATTTGGAGCAGTTGGTTAACCAAACTGAGCAGGAAAGCAGTGCAGTAGCATTGTGAAGTTATTTGATGGAGAAAATAGAAGAAGAAAGGAAAGGAGTTGAATGCAATGAGAAAACACATGTACAAACCACTAAAGAGGGGGAAGGAAGAGACGAAGACATTAAAGAAATGAAGAAAAGGTGCATGGTATGAAAACGCAGTAAAATGAAAAAGAGCTAGATAGGTATGACGTGAGGGACATCTTGATTGCATCATTAGGTGTAACAGGAAAGAAGGTAAGAGTGTTTATTATAATTAATAATGAGACATTTTGTGATTTAATATCTGAGAATGGCCAATACATGGATAACTTTATAGGAAAATATGAGCAGAAAAACAATCCCCCGGATTCACAAAACCTCCGTGTAAGACTTAATATGTCTTACTCGGAGGCTGCAGTAGAACGGTATGATATCAGCATGCCATGAATATTCATGAGGGGACACTGACTCATCCATAACTCTTACACGGACTGAGTAGGAATGCATGGGGCATGTCCAACTGCCGAGCAATCTAAAAGTCCACGCCCCTGCAAGGTTTTAAAAAGCATAATGTCAACAGACAAGAGCGAGTTCGCTCAAATGTACTTGCACCCAAAACCACACTCCCTGACACTGTAAACCCCCATCACAGTTATAAAACTTAAAATATTAATTTTATTTTTTTTAAATCCACGATACAGCTGCCCGTATTTGCGCTTGTTTGCACGGGTATGCCCATTGCTTAACCACAGTTAGCAATTGTGACATTGAAGAGCATATAAGAACTACTTATGCAAATTAAGCCAAATAGCAATAGTGTAATGGTACAGCGTATGCACAAAGAGGAGGCATTCCCGGTACGAGTTCCACCACTCCTCTTCTTATTTATGTTTTAAATCAGTATTTGAAATAATACCAGACATATATGAATACAATTTTATTAAAAGCAGTGACATGGCCAATGTATCAGTGAACAAAATATATATTTTTAAAGGACCCAAATATATAATAGGCTGCTGTTGAGTAACACTTTACCCAGCAAAACACACGTGACCATAGTTTAATAGCGCTTTACCAAGCTAAACACAGGTGCCCATAGTTTAATAGCGCTTAACCCAGCTAAACAGAGGTGCCCATAGTTAAATAGCGCTTTACCCAGCTAAACAGAGTTGCCCATAGTTTAATAGCACTTTACCCAGTGCAATAGAGTTGCCCAAAGTTTAAAAGCGCTTTACCCAGTGCAATGTGTTTGTGCGGACGTGCACACCGCACCAACCAGGGCACGGTAGGGCACCGGGGAGCAACATAGAGCTAAGTTGCTTAAACGCAGCCACACCCCCTTGCCTGTCTAGACAGTATTAAAATAAAACAATGACAAGGTTCAAACCCAGGACCCTGTACATTATAATCAAAGTACAGAACCACTAAGCCATGGCAACATAAGAGAAGCAGCCAATATTAACATCCATATACTTACGAATGGTAGTTTAACCATTACTAAGCAGGTCTGCAATCAGCCGAGAATTTTACAAAATGGCCAATCACAAAAAAGTGCTGGAAATGCGGCATATTTAAGCCCCATAGGCGGGAATACTCGCCATAACTGATTGTAGCTCACATTTGCAGTCAGAATGGCAGGTGCAGGAGAGGGTTCATGCTTCCGAGTGCAATGTTGGGGCATCAAGGAGTCCAAATACATGGTTTGGCTCCTTGTCCACCGTCACGAGTCAAGACTCCTGCAGAGCCAGTTCCAAGGGACGGAGTACAAGGCAGAGGCTTGGAACCGGTTAGCTCGTGACCTCACCAGTGCCACAGGTGTTTCCTGGACTGGTGAGCAGGTCCGTCACCACCATGCAGACCTGAAGAGACGAAAGCAGGATCACCTGAACCAGTGGATACAGGAGGCCCGTGGGATGCAGAGTGCCCCACAACTGAGTATGTAGCCATGGAATGCAGTATGTAAGAATTGATAATGGAGAATGTATAATGGATAAGTATGTCTCAATATCCCTTCATTTACTTTACAGCTGCAGGTGACCGTGCTACGAATCAGCAAGCCTATGCTGATAGGCTGCTAAGGCCATGCCACCAGGCAGGTTAGTGATTATTCTGCATGTATTGTTATATAAAATATGGGAGAGAGCATGAAAGAAAGTGTTGTAATCCAATAAAAAAAACATAGAATTGCCTGAATAAGACCTCTGCATGTACTGCCAGACAAAAAATGTCAGAGAGGCAGAAAAAGAGTGTAGTAACCCATTAAGAAAGGTAACATATGTCTGGAATAATATCTCTGCAGGCACTGTCATATAACATAAGTGAGTGAGCCTGAAAAAAGATTGTTCTAACCTATTAATAAAGGTATAATATGTCTTGAACATATCTGCCATAAACACCATTAAAACAAATAAAGGAGTGAGCCTGTGGAAGAGTGTGCAATGTCATTAATAAAGGTCTAAAACCCAGAGTGTGTCTGTGTCACAGAGTCTGAAATGTTATTGTACCCTTGCATTATACAAACAGTACTGTTTGAAAATGGGCTGGCAACCCAGAGTTATGCAGTCCCATATAAAGTGGGTGATGGAAGTGCTAGTAGCTGTGAAACATATATACAGTCCACAATAGTCAGTTACTGGCTGGCATGAATAAGTAAACCTGGCACACATGTAGCATGTAATTATTTACCAGAAATGTGAGTGTGTGTTAAGAAATGCAGGGTTCTGTACAAATCGAAGTGAAAATGTCATGTGAAAACATCCCAGATATGTAGATAAAGAAATATAAATGCAAACAAGAAATATGTAGCAGTAACACCTGCATCCCAGACAGTTAGTATGTCAGATATAGGTCAGGCATATATTGAACTAGCCAAACCCATGACACAACCTAACGTATGGTGGCAAGTGTAATAATACAGGTAGGGGATATACACTTGCAGTCACTGGGAATGTAGTGTAAACTAAAAGGTCATTATAAGATGTTAACCGAGGTTTTTTCTACACCCTACCGTATGTGCATAAACCATGCAATTCCACACCTCAATGGGTATGTGTAACCTTAAATATTTGTTGGGACATATGTCCTATTGGTTATAAATATTTCCATTGATGTTGATGCATGTGCCCTGTTCAAACACCACGTTCATGGTGGCCTGTTGTTACCAAACATCCCTGTATACTGTTGGAATATCCACTGCCATTCAATATATGCATGTGTTATGCTTGCTGTTCAACTGTTGGAACCTTGGTGTGTTGGTTTAATGGGAATATTACTGCATGCTGTTACAACTAATCTGGAATGCTGTTGTTTATGTTGTAATTAAACACACCTAATCACAGAACGTATGGGAAGGCCGGTCCCAGTGGACCCACCTGTCCCTCCTCAGTTTGTGAGTACACCTGGCACCAGCAGCCCTGGTGCCCAGCCTGGTCTCCCCTCCTCTGTTGATCTTGTGCCACCTTCGGGTGGAAGCACTGCAGGGGATGGGGCTCGTCCCCCCCATGCAAGCATGGGCAGAGAAGGGCCATCTGTCACCCTTCGAAGGGTCCGGGCTGTGGTGTGTAGGGAGATCCAGCGTTCAGTCACTGATCCACTACATCAGCTTGAGGTGAGAGTGGCACGTCTCTTGGGTGAGCCAGCCCATCCTACTCAGCCCCCAGCACAGCCACCCTTGGGGCTGTGAAGGTGCAGTGATGACTGCCCATGGGTGGGGATCTCAGTTCCACTGTTACCATCTGTGGGCTCATGGGCTTGCAATTTCCAAACAACCTTCCCCGTCAATTGTGTTCACCCACCCCATGTGTCAAACTCCGCCCCTGTATGCATCTTGTTTGTCTTGTCTGTTTACCTCCCCAACCTACCTCCCCAAATATACCTACATCCTCTACCTCACATTCCACTCTCACCTGAAAAAAAAAAAATTTAAAAAAAGGACAATCTGTTCCCACAAAAGAATTATGCCCCATACATAGCCCAGTTCTCACCCATGTCCACTGGACATGTAAACCGATAATTCTAATTGGCAATACAACATATTTTGTTGTCCTCACCCCTCTCTCAGGGGTGAAAGGTTTCAAATTTCACACCAAATTTCATACATATGCACAGCTGTTGCTGGTAAAGAAATGGGCAGCTATGGACCTTCCCTACACCCATACTGCACATCCCGAGCTGATTTCCCTACTGTCTTACCCTCTTTGTGCCACCTTTTCACCACTTTCCTATCTCCCCATTTTCTTTTCTTTAAAAGAAATTAGTGCGGGGGTTAGTGGGAGTAAGCACTTTTAAGCAGTAGTTAGCAGGGGTGTGCGAGTGTGAGCTTGTATGCGATTAGCTAAGCATTGCTAAGCATCGCGCAAACCCACGCAAACCCACGCAAACCCACTTACAGCTGCTTAAAAGTGCTTTAGTCACACTGTATGACAATGCCCTTGTACTGCTCAGCAGCAAAATAAAACACCCTTGTCAGTCTAGAACCCGGGACCTTGGACTTGTACCACTACACCACAGCAGATATACAATGACTTAGTGCTGAAAGCAATATATCATGCATTACCATGAGTGATTGTAAAGGGAAAATAGGAATGGCATAACACAAATCTTGTTCTGTGGACCTTAACCAGCAGGTGTTGTGGAATTGCATGACATGACAGTACAGTGAAAAGAGAATCAGCCATGCTAGTAGAAATAAGGTTACAGTAGCAGCTTAGAAACCCCACACAGTATCAGAGCAGGATAAACACTGGCATATTTGCATAGGTCACAGGCCAGAGCTCCCAACAGTGACTGCTCTACAGTGATGACCGTGATTTGTAAACAAATGTTGGCTGTGCCCCTCTGACTCCCTGTGAAATGTACTAACAGTAGGCAGAAAGGTGTTGAATCTCACTTAATGACAAATGTCAATAAGTGAGAGTAGACACCACTTACACGTCATAAAAGGTGTAGTAATACATATGCTCTGAATCCCCCAAAGTCTGAACTGCAAAATGTCTGAACTATATCACAGGTGTATCCCAGTTATATGTACCTTTCCCTGAGGCTGTTCAAATATATACGTGAGAGTATCTGAGGCCTGGAAGAGTCAGAAACACACAGGCATATCAGCTTGTCTGCTGTTGCACACTCTGCAAATAGCTGTAGAATGAATCCCATAAGCATGTCCTTATGTACAACTACAACACAGAAATATCAAAGGATGTAGCCATGTACTGCTAGCAACCACCTGTGAAAATGCCATTGTTCAGGTGCTGAAAAGACTGCTGTGGTGCATAGTCAAAGAATACTAGGCTGACCTCTGTCTACCATCTGGATATGTCCACAGGTGGGAGCTACTCTGACAGACTACAAGCCTTCATAGACTTACAGGTACACAGCAACTCTGCATGTTCAGTAAGATAAACATCACACGATAATAAATAATGCACTCTGCAGTTCTGCACCCCTACCCAAAGGTACTATATACCCGTGTAGTCAGGAATAACCAAGGGTGTAGGTAGGCATACACAGTACAGAAATATGTCCAGTTGTCCTGAGCAGACTGTGCTAATGTCAGCACAAACAAACCACAAACTGTTCAGAAGTAAGTAATGTACTAATGACAGTATAGCAGTTCACAAACACTGCATGTGCCTGATATTCATAATTGGTAGTACAACATACTTAGTTGTCCTCATTCCTCTCTCAGAGGTGGAAGGTTTCAAATATCCCACCTAATGTATTGCATATGCACAGCTGTTGCTGTTAAAGAAATAGGCAGCTATTGACCTTCTCCATACCCATCGTGTACATCCCAAGCTGATTTCCCTACTGTTTTCCCCTCTTTGTGCACCCTTTATCACCACATTCCTATCTCCCCATTTACTTTTCTGTCAAAGAAATGAGAGCTTGGGTTAGCGAGAGTGAGCACTTGTAAACAGTAGTAAGCGTGTCTACACCAGTGTGCACATGTGTGTGCTTAGCTTAGCATTGCTAAGATATGTTAAGCTATGCCAAGCTTAGCTTAATATTGCTAACATAAAATAAGCTAAGCTTCACTTAGCATCACTAAGCATCATGCAAGCTCGCTTACAACTGCTTAAAAGTGCCTTAGTCACTCTGTATGACAAGGCCCTTGTACTGCTCAGCAGCAAAATAAAACACCCTTGTCAGTCTCAAACCCCACACCTTGGACTCACCAGCCCGTATGATGTACCACAAAGCCCAAGCAGATATTCAATAATTTGGTGCTGAAAGAAATATAACATGCATTACAAGGAGTGAATGTAAAGGGAAAATAGGAAAGCCATAGGAATACATTGCAATAAAGAAATATAACATGCATTACAAGGAGTGAATGTAAAGGAAAAATAGGAAAGCCATAGGAATACATTGCAATAAAGAAATATAACATGCATTACAAGGAGTGAAAGTAAAGGGAAAATAGGAAAGCCATAGTAATACATTGCAATAACTACTGTTGTATGCCAGTTAAATCCCTAATTCCAAAAGAAAGTACATACTCCCATGTATCCAGTGTTAGCATTAGGAGGTGTGAGTAAACTTAAACACTGGGAAGAGTGTCCTGAAAGAAGCAACAGTCAGGTTTCAGTACAACATGCATTTCACTGGCTGCAACCCAGCTTCAGATATGAGACATCAACCAACCTTCTGACTGACACAACAGTGTCCACAGCAAACAAGCATGGTCCCCACCTTGCAAAACTGAAAGGCCTATGCCTACCTAACCTATCATTTTATAGCAGCGTCCGGAAATCACAGTGAGAACTGCAATTATCACACAGCAGGCTGCATGCAATTACTAAATGGTGGGCACCAATTGGTGCAGAGGCCATCACATGCACATGTGCAGATACCTACAAAAGCAGCCTGTACTTGCTGTCCACACATGCAATAATATGATTGCAGCTACTGGAGAAAGAGAGAGCGAGAGAGACATACAGACAGACAGACAAACAAACAGAGGCAGTTGGAGACACCAAACAAAAAAAAAACACGTCAACAGGTACAACAGACAGAGGTGAGAAATACAAAGGTAAGGTATGTAACAGAGATGTATTTGCTGGCATCCGAATGATGTGTCTGAAGGATACTCTACATACTGTGAACCCTGCATATGTGGTAGCAGTCCGTATCTATATGTATATGCAGATGTGCATAGGGCAAGGGACATACTGCAACTGTTAGTGAAGGCTGGACATATATATGAAGGTTACTATGTGCATATATCTATGTAGGTTGTAGTGTGTGGCATTCAAAACAGCAAGCAGTGCAGGTATATGTCATGTGGTGGTTAAATGCTGTGGGACTGAGTTACAGCCAGTGAGGTCTGCTACACCTATACGGCCTGAGGACAGCGAATTGCATTCTGCACAACACTATGTAATATTATTACATAATTGTATGTCTCACAACTGTTCCATAATTGATATTCCCACCATGAAAGGTGGGCAGTATATGTGCCTATATGTGCATGTATATGTACAGCAATGGATGTTTACAAGTATGTGTATATATTTATATATATAGATATAGATATATATATATATATATATATATATATTGATATATATATATATATATATTGATATATATATTGATATATATATATATATATATATATATATATATATATATATATATATATATATTATATATTTATATATACATGTACATATATATATATATATATATATATATATATATATATATATATATAGATATATAGATATGTAGATATATAGTTATATACATATATGTCTTTCATCTGCAATTGAGGTAATTTGCATATCCCAGCCTTGTCCGTGTAAGGGCCATTTTATGAGCTCTCATACACGCCCCTACAGGCTGTTCCTGGATCGCTTGTCGGACATGATGGCTGCATGGAGTCTTACTCTACTCTAAGACTCCGTGCAAGCCTTCGTGAATCTGGCCCAATGTGTATTCTTGAACAGAATATATTATGCAACCATTCTTTAGACAAATAATAAAAAAAATATTGGTTTAATTTACAGCTGAGGTTGAACCTTTAGATTTAAAAATGACTTTATTAGCTATTTGCAAGGAAGTATTGGACACTGCAAAAGTTTACAATGAAAGCGGACTTTGAATTGAGGCTGGGAATGTAGAGTAATATTACAAATGGAAAATGACAATTTATTATATATACCAAGTATTATTAATGTTCTTGGTAATAGGGATTTTGTGTGATACAGTGGACAACAAAAAAATGTTTTTGTGGAAAAGAAGATTATTTAATTAATGAGTATGATAAGAAAAATGTTATTTGAGTTTTAATGCACAGTATGATGCAAAAATGTGATTTAAAATGCAAGAAATGTATCGATACAGGACATTCATAGCTAGAATGTGAAATAGATATACAAGAAAATGAAAATAAAAGTACACAGGAGGAAGAGATAGAAGAAATGGTTATATAAAAACAAATACAACAGAAGGAAATTACTGTAGAGGTCATCCACAAAGTTAAAGATCAGGAGAAAGAAAAAGAAAAAAGAAAAAGATTTGATTAGTGAAGAAGAATCTGAATGGTATAAAGTAAAACGTTAAATTAATTCTACAGGGAAAAGAGTTAGGGAAAGAAAAAGAAATTTTAAAAACATAACATGTAGAGAACACAAAAAAAAGGTAAAGTATAAGAACTTTACTATAACTGCTTGCTAAAAGCCAAGAACATTAGCTTGACATGTAAACAGTTTGAAAAACATTAAGAGGAGAATTAGTATATTACAATGGTGTGCTGGAATGGATGTTGAAGTGAAGATTACTAATAAAAGAAGAAAGAATACAAAAATAAAAACTTTGGAATGGGAATATTATCTGGAACACAGATAAAGAAACGTATTTGGCCATATGTGTATTATGTCAAGACGACATTAAATTATTAGATTTTACAATAGTTGAACTGGGTAGAATAACAATATTAGACATAAGATGGAAGAAATATGCATATAAAATTATAGCCTTATATGCATACATTATTAAAAAGAAAGGGAAAATATGTTCAGAAGTATACTTAATTATGTATGTGTAAATATGAATATAATAATAGCAGGAAATTTTAATTATAACTTAAGAGAAAAAAGAATAATTGTAATATTAAAATAGTTAAAGACATTATGAGGCATGGTAAGTTAAAGTCATGGGAAAATAAACATTGGGCATATAAGAGAAATAATATAAAAACTGAAATAGATTATTTTTTTAATCTTAGAAAGTTTAAAAGTTAAACAAAAAAGAATTATGTATAATGGATGTTCTGATCATATAGCTATTTGGATGAAAATACAAGAAAATGAAGAATATATTAAGATAGGAAAAGGAATAAAAAGAATTAATGAAAAGAAAAGAAACATTACATTTTGGAAACAACATATAGGCATGAACGATTTCTATGAAAATTGAATGGTATGATGATTATATTTTAAAGAAAAATATACAAAGGTATTCTTAAAATATATAGGTAAGAAAAGAAGGGAAAAAAAGAAAAATATAAGATGCTAAGTCAAGAAATATTCAAGGATGTATTAAGGAAAGAGAAAAAAAAATATGAAAAGCAAAAAGAATTGTAAAAAAATGAATCAAATTAAGATCCATAATCTATTATATAAACAAAAATATTTATTACAAGGAAAAAAGAAGTAGCACCTTATTTGAGTAAAATAATGAAAGAAGGAAATTTAATAGGAGAATTAAATGATAAGGAAAGTAAATTAATTAAAGATCAAAAAGGATTACATGAAATAATTAAAGAGCATATATTAAATTTACTTGTTAAGAAAGAAGTGAAGATAGAAAAAGTTATGATGGGAAGACATTAAACAAAGAAGATAATATCTAGACAAAATTAATGTAAATATAAATTCTGCAACAAGAATAGATGGAGTCAAATATAACATGTTTAAAGAAATGGAAGATTGGCAAAAAGGAATGTTTATTGAAGTGATGAATGGCTGGTTAGAAACTCGGATTAAATATAAAGAAATGTATACTGGAGTAATCAAATTTATATTAAAAATGAGAACAGAGATGAGATAAAAAAATGGAGACTGATAACTTTAAATAACACAGACTATAAAAATATTTATGAGAATAATTGTTAAATGATTATTAGGTAAAATAAAGAAAGTATTTGATCAAAATATATTTGGGAGAAAATGAAAGGGTAGTCATTGATTACTATGGCTAATAAAAGAGGTAACTGATGACACTATCAACAACAAAGTGGAGACAAAAGTAATGATAGAGGATATAAAAAGCATATGATAACGTACAACATGAATCATTATGGGGGATTTTGCAAACCTACAATATCAGTGTGAAAATTGTAAGTGTAATTAAATCAGTGTATAAATATATATGAAACTAAATGTGAACAGATGGGTAGGAGAAGAAATAAAAATAGAATGAGGAATAAGACTGGGCTGTCCAGCTAGTAGTATATTTTTTCATTGGTTATGAATATACTAGTGATTGAAATTAATAAAATGTCAAGAAATGGAAGGTATAACATGATGAATAAAGTGCAACTGCCAATAATGCAAACTTGCACAGATGATATAGTAATAATTACAAAGAATACACTATGGATGGAAAGATGAAATATAAAAATTAGGTGTAATGTTGGGAAGAATTGGACTAAATATAAACAAGGAGGAAAGTAAAGGATTTGGTTTTAAAGGTGAAATATCAGGTGTTGAGTTTAAAGACAGATATATAGATATGTTATGAATAAAATCTGGGAAAGTGAATATATACAGGAACAATGGGACAAAGTGATGAAAGAAATAAAGAACTTGTATACATTCTGGAAAACATATAGATTTTCATACAGAAAGAAAGCATATTTAATAAACAGTATGGCATTATGCAAAATAGCTTATGAAGAAAATGTCTGTATGATACCTGTAAAATATGAAAAAGAATCAATTATGTCAATATTTTCATTCATCTGGGGTTCTAGATTGAACCCATTTAAAAGAGGAACATTGCATATGAAAGAAAACCAAGGAGGTTTAAGTCTTATTAATTCCATTATACATGCAGCATCATTAAGTTTATACAAAGTATTATAAAAGAAGAAAAAGATTTAATAGAAGTCATAATATATTACACATATAAAGATGTATGGGAATGAAATGAAGTAAAGAAGAGAGGTAAAAGTATTAGTTATGAAATAGAACATATCAGAATAAAACTGTGTTACGGAAAATAAAAAAATGTAATAGAAAAAAGACAGAAAGGAATGACATATTAATATAATGAAACAATGTTTATTTTGTAGATTCATGGAAAGATGTAGAAATGAATATGAAAAAAGCTATATTAAGAAAATATGAAAACTATGAAAAGTTAATGGAATGGAATTTTTTTTATGGAGACTATCCATAAATAAATTGCCTGTACAAGCGAATATCCAGTATAATAGAAAACAATCTAGAAAGCTGTAATATGTGTGGTGAATTAGAAACTGCAGAACACGTGTTTCTAAAATGTGATAGAATTAAGAATTTATGGATAGAAATATGTAAACATAATATGATTAAAAAGTATTTAAAATCTGAACAGTTAAACTTAGACATGACATAATATTGTATATTATAGAATGCAAAAACAAGAAGTAAATAAAATGAACATAATTCTTTTTTATGTTGCATGGACAATATGGAATGAGAGATTCAGTAAAATTAACTCATTACATCTGAGGGACACCTCCAGGTGCATCTGCAGTTTATTCCTACTGACGCCTCTAGGTGTCAATTATTACTTGTTCATATTTGCATCAATAATTCCAAAAGCATTCTGTGTACAACTGCATTACTATTTGACCTCCGGTGAGTGCAAGTAAAGATATACTATCTGTTCTTTTTTATAATATTAATTTATAAGTAAAATTTTCACATCTTTCTAAATATTTCAACTACCAAGTAGTACAGACTTAACTCGTTAGCCACATGTGAAACCTCAGCTAGATGAATAAAATGCTGCTGACAGTATGTGTATAACTGGAGTGGTTGCTGAGATATTGTATGTTGCTTACAAAATATTACAAACATAATTGTTACTCCTTGGGATTCAATAACACCTACACTAAGTGTACACTGCTCTGAGTGAACAGACAACACAGACATAGCACACACCTTCTTCCTCCTAATTTTAGTTTTCTTACTGATATTCTCACAGCTTTAAATATTGACAGGGATTCATAAGGGTTACCTCAAAGTGTAGACTACATGTATGCTTAGTGTAATCTTTCTGAGTGAGTAGAAAGCACAAAAAATTGATAAGAATTTTATTGTATACATATGTACACTTACTGTACACTTGGTGTAAAGTTACGGCAAGATTCACGATGGCTTGCACGGAGTCTAGGAGCCATGTAAGACTCCATGCAGCCATCGCAATCCAGGAACAGCCCGAAATCCTGTGTAAGAGAAAGCTAAAACGACTCTTACACGGGCAGGGCATGGATATGCTAATCACCCCACTTGCAGCCGAAAGGCATGCAAATTAGGTCGATTAGCAATCCACGAAGCTGAAACCAGCCCATGTAAGAGTCATGTTAGTTGCAGAAATGTACTCAGTTGACAACTGAGTACGTTACTGCAAATAACACAACGGAGCCATGACAGCTCCAAATAAAGTGTGCAAATGTTACAGACAGCATGCCAATGGCCAAATATGTGGCCATTGGCATGGTAAACCGATGCAAACATGAAAAAAAGATTTTTTTTTTCGGAGATCGGCGATGTTTAAACACAGCACAGCCCTGCGCAAACAGGCTGCGCTATATAAAACAGAAAAATGAAGGTTAGAAACCCACAAATGTGGGTTTTATGTAATGCATGGATTTGCAATTCAGGGACTAGCAGACCAAAAATAACATGGCCACCGTCTAGTGGTTGCTAAGGGGGGAAGCTGAGTGTAAGACATGTAACTAAGCATTAGTAGGCAATCCTATGTAAATGAATGGTAGGATAGTGAATCACACTGTCACATAGCAAATGAACACAGTCCGTGTAGTGTAAGAGTTAGATAAGGGGGAGTAACAGAGTAGGAGATAGGTGACATCACAGGGGGGAATGTCAGGAAGAAAGCAATCTCATTGGAGCAAAGTGGTATGTGAAACATATCAATCACACAGCAGAAAAAGAGGAGTGTCAACAGATAAGCATTGGAAAGTCAAGAAATGGAAGGTGTACACTGTGGCCAACACCAAAGTTTCTTGCTGTACGTGCATGCGCGCGTGTGCGTGCTGGGAGGCACGATTAATACAGAGTGCGCGCGTGTAAGGCAGAGTAAGCATGTAGGAGCCTGTTTAAAGTTCTGTAAACCTGTTTGCACTGGTGTGCGTGTGATTTACCCTGAATAAGCAGATCCTAGTCTGTGTAAGCATGTGTGCGTGCGTGGTAGCCACTGTGAGCATGTTTTCGCTGGTATGCGCGTTGCTCCCCCCTGAGGAAACAGAGAGGAAAAGGAAGCAGGAGAAATAGTAGGAAACTAGCAGGGAATACCTGTAGAGGTAGCAGGTGAAAACAATTAGAAGCAGGCAATTACACAGGCAGAATACAAGCCCAGCCCAGCACTTAAAACACTGCAAACAGCATTGCAGTATGTTTCTCTCAAGAGATACTGCAAGACAGGAGTAAGCTAGTAGAAGTGAAAACTGAAAAAGCTGCATTCAGACCAAACATGCTAGGGGCTGCCATAGCTGTCATAAGGAGACATAGGAGACTTGCTGAGGGTGGTGACAATGGAAATTCTGCCAGACAACCCACAGTGAGGAGACGGAGAAGAGTGTACAGGCCCAGGGTCACCTACCAGGGGTTACATGAGCTGGAGATAGTGGAGCGCTATAGAGTGGACAGAGACCTCCTGCAGCAAATTGTCGAGCTGTGCAGGCCACGCCTCACACACAGAACCAACAGACGGGAACCCATCCCAGTGGAAACCAAGGTATGTGTTGGCCTAAGAATACTAGCAACAGGTACCTTCCAGAGACCAACTGGTGATATGATGGGGATATCACAGGCATCAGCCTCCAGGGTACTGCACCAGTTCCTGGATGCCATGTCAGCACATGTCGGTGATCATGTATATTTCCCCAATGCCCGTGAGGTATTGGCCAGCAATATGCATCTCTTCCAGCAAATAGCGGAATACCCTGAGGTAGTGGGTGCAATAGACTGCATGAACATACACATCAAAGCACCAGCTGGTGAGCGGGGTAGGACCTACATTAACCGCAAGGGCTTCCCCTCCATCAACTGCCAGATCGTGTGTGATGCCCAGGGCATAATAATGAATGTGTGTGCTGGCTGCCCTGGGAGCTACCATGACTCCCATATCTGGAATTTGATGCAGCTGTACCAGACATTTGCCAATGGGGACATCCCACATGGACACCTAGTGGGGGATGCAGGTTATGCACTGGAGCCGTGGCTGATGACACCCATCAGAAACGCACACACACCTGAACAGGAACGCCATAATGAGGCACACGCACAAACACGTAATGTAATAGAGTGTGTGTTTGGGCTGCTCAAGTCACGGTTCCAGTGTCTGGACACATCTGGTGGAGCCTTGCAGTACTCACCAACTACATGTACCCAAATTGTCATGGTATGTGCTATGCTACATAATATGATCCTGCGAAAACAGCTGCAGCAGGACCAGCATAGGGCCAGTCCAAACAGCCCCCCACCATTGCCAAGGCCATCACAGGCAGAGCGTGACTCGGAGGAGGAACAACCTGAGCCTGCCCCAGTAGGCAGAAGGAGGCGTGCCCAGTATGCCCTGGCCTTTCAAAGAGGCAACACATAGCACATACACTGGCTCAGTAGGAACCCTGGGAATGATACCCCTCTCTGACTCACTCATATAGTAACAGGGATGCCTAAAATGACATAACCTGCTCTCAAACATGTACAGGGAGTGTAGTATGTGCATCCAACAGAGGCAGCCCTGCAGCACCACCTGAGGCATGATTGCCATGTGTTAAGCAATGTAACACCATCTAGTATATGCAAACATGAAGACCCAACCTAACGTCTTACCCTCAGCAAGCATGATGCCACACTATGAAGACAACAAGATCAAGTACAATAATTGGCTGAGGTATTGCTGTTAGCAAGGGGGAACACATTGCTGACAGCCTGGGCTGACATGCCGAGCAAGACATGATGCCCCACCTGCTAGGAGTGGCACGCACCCAGCACACCTGGCTGTGTAGATACTGGCAAAGGCTGCTGTTACCCCCACTGTGCCTGGAATAGGTAAGTCTGGAAACACAAACCCACCAACATAGGTAGCACAAGGGATATTAACCTGGACGTAATGCTACCCAATGCCAGAAGTCTAACCTGCAAGGTGCATGCAGACCAAACCAACCACAGCATGGAGAATGGTAATATGTGTTCTGTAACAGAAACCTGGGCAAGGCCCAGAGGAGCACCCTAATACTACCAGGTTATGCCTCATACCATGCTCTACAGCTCCAAAACATGGAACACATGACAATAGGAGTGTGGCTACCAGTAATTATCAAGAATAACCACACCCCCAGGTTGGTACCACAGCAAGAAGCAGCATGGACTATCCACGGGCGAGTCACACTGTCTCAAACTGTGTACCTGTTTGAAGCCTGCTACAGACCCCACACACAAACCCAGGTACCCCAGCCAGCCTTCCTGAAGACACTTCAGAGTATGAATGTCCCAACAAATACCAAACAAGGCACACACAAAGTATGACATAGGTGGCAATCCATTATGTATGGAAGAAGTAGTCATGGACCTAGGAACACAAGTGGATGGTAACCTGTCATGTGACACACACATTGCCAAGGTGGCCAGGAAGACCTGCTATATGGCCAACCTTAATATGAAAGGATGCACATGTAGAGCTACAGAGGTCACTGTGCCCCCATACCCTTCCCTTATCAGGCCCATACGTGACAACTATGCCCCAGTCCGCATGTACCTTACCTTACACATGCAGCAGTCAGAAAGACCCCAAATGTACCCCACCAACAGGATAAAGGGTCCAAACATTGGACATCTGCAGCCTGGCTGAAGAAACCACAGCCCAGTTCAGAAGCATACTGCACAGTCAGAATTGATGTATGCCTGATGTACAAGGCCATGCCCAATCCAGAATGAATGGACATGCTCCACTGCAGAAACCCCAAATCCAGCAGACACACTGCAGTGAGATATCTGAACCTCTACACATAGATTAATAGGATGTGCTGGAGGGACAGATCCATAACCCAGAGGCTCAGGACACCCTGGAACAGAATCCCAGTCCATGATAGGCTGAGCTCCACACACAAACTCAACAAGAGAAATCCGTTGAAGTGCATGGGAGATAGCAGGTGTACACTGGGGGCCATCCCTGTGTTACATCTAGGAAAGTAAACCCTATGTGGACATGATATGCACATTGCAGGGGGTGTTGAGACCCACACACAGTCTGTCTGTGCTCAAACAAGGCCAGGGCAGATAGCCTAGTATGAACCTATGAACCTATGATGATACAAATTGTGCAGGACACAAAGGATTATTACACAGCTGTCCTACCTGATGGTAGGAACCATGGTGGTAATCCACAGATATGCTCTACAGCACTCTAATATCACAAACAATACACCAAACCCACACACATTGCCAACATCCTACCTAACAGATTCTTTGCAAACTCCCCACCAGCACCTAACTGCCAAATATCTATCCCAGGAGAGTGCTGCCCCCCTGACATTGCAGATGCTGAGGTAACAGCCAGCATCCACAAAGCACAGCACTCAGCATCAATGGTACCAGATGGTGCCCTGGGTTGTGTCCAACAAGTACTGTAAGAAGAATGGAACAGCAAATAACATTACTGTGCACTATCAGTCCTACCACAGGTTATGTACCCAAAGAGTGGTGTACAGCAACAGTGGTCCCACACTGAATGGATACTGCAAACTATCACCCCTCAACCCCAAATATCTAGGTTGGCAAAGTAATGTAGAGGATGATCATGGATCCCATGAATAACGAGATTAGGTACCTACAGACATTGGACCCTACCCAGTGTGGCTGTCATAGGGCAGATCCTGACCCGTACACGTCTGACTCATGTGAAACATGCACCAAGCCCAGTGATGTGGGGAATGTCGATCACACAGCCTATCTGGACCTTGCTAAACCCTTCTATACAATACCCTAGTTGGCGGTACAGATAAGCTCACCAGCCTAACTATAAACCTCTATGCAAGTATATGGGTTGCAAACCAGCTCAAGGACAGAACTGACCTGGCAGACATGCTGTAGCCATGGCAGACTGCAAACCAGGTACAACTGGCATCCCACAAGGCATGGTCCTGGGAACCCACTTGTATGCTATATATGTCACATAGGTACAGGCCAACATGGAAGGACTCTGTCCGAACAGGTTTGCAGAGGACGACAAACTGGCCACCATATCGGACCATCCAGCTGACACAAGCAACCTACAAAAGGCACACATAGAAACACACAAGTGGTGCCACAGCCATAACAAGCTAAATGCAGAATAGGGTATAGTCAACCCCTGTGGAAACACAGTACATGGCCAGAAATTACCACATAGGTGTTAACCCAGTAAGTACATCAGGAGCAATAAGAGACCTGGGGACACAAGGTGATACATATCCTGCATGTGACAACCATGTGTCTGTAGTGGTTACAGAAACATACCATATACCCACCTAATCATGAAGGTAAGCACAGCTTGGTTAGGGTAGGTCAATGTGCCTCTCCAGTCATCCATCAGCAGCCTCACAATTGTGTACAATGGCCCTTTAGGGATGTACCATAGCAGACACCTGCAGCAACTGGAATGACCACACAAATACCCCACCAGGAGGATTGCAGAGCTGTAACAGATGCCATGTGTCGCCTGAGTAAAGTAACTGCAGCTCCACACAGTGCCATACTGCCTGGCTGGAGGTGAACTGTGCCTGATGTATAGAGCCATGACCAACCTGGTATCAATGGACATTTGGCACCATGTAAACACTGAATGCTGGTGACCTATGCAGCTGACAGGCCTGAACCCCAGCACAGACATAAACAGGACATGCTGTACTGATTGGTCCACAACCCAGAAGTTCACTCCACTCATGACTAAACTCCCACTACAGGATATCCAGGGAGTCCCTCAGTGACTGTCATCCAGAGGAATCATGATGACTGGATGGGAGATGGCAGGTGAGCCCAGGATATCACCTGTATGTCATGGGTAGACAGAGGCACAGCACACTAACCGTGACATATGTCATGGTAAACACCAGTAAATGTGTGTTGAAGGACAAACACTCTCTGACTAGCATTACAAATGGACTAGGGCACATGGCCATTGTTTGTCACTGTCCACACAAGTTGTGGAATACATTAACAATGTCGGACAATCATGTACTATGCTGTCCATATCTGAACAAAATGCAACATGGTCATATCTGCACAACTGGCCATCAACCAGTCTGGTGGCACACTATAAATATTAAAAGCAGTGATAGGACTGAAACCGATTATACTGTCCACCACAGTGAAAGTTTTGCACCAGTACACTATACAACATTACAACTGTTTGGTCAGCAGGAAAGGATGATGACAACTGTATACAAACTATCTCATGGCGACCCTGCAGGCACAGCATGATGCCTGTTAGGTTATGACACACAGCAGTTGGGTAGTAAGAACACAACCTGATGTCCAACACTCAACTGTACATGTGATATATAGATGGCATCCACACACAAACAGAAATGTGGTGGTCCACAGATCCAAACATAAGGAAAGGTCACACTGGGCATGCTCGCACATTTAGATAAATGAAATGTGGCAGTCAAGAAGCCATACAAACTGTGAACTGGGCATGCTCACACACTTAGGCCATGTCACAGTTCAGCAGTTGCACACACATATCTGGCATTTCTATGTGTTAACACAGGAACCTCCCACAATGCAGACATCTGCCCAGTGCACACAGTGAAGTCACAACAGAGACATAAGTAAAGTACTGGATCCCACTCATATGCAAACATCTCCCACAGTACACATCTTGTTTATAGAGATGGGAAGGCTATGGCAATAAAGACCCACAAACAGTATATGAGCAACAGATACGTGCATCTGACAGGTAAACATATGGCTGTAGAGTGCAATACCTGACCGTTGTCCCTAGGGAATACAGAAGGCTATCCACAGTGTATTTGGCATCTGCCTCCACAGTACAGTAGGCCACTGTGCCTGTGCAAAGTTAATGCATATATATATATATATATATATATATATATATATATATATATATATATATATATATATATATATGCACTCCTCCTTACTGATGGATAGTAACAGATGTACATACCTCTTCATCCATAATGATGTCAGCACACTATACATATGTCAGGAGCAAAAATTATACCCAGTAATGTAAATAGCACGCTCCGCTACTGTGTCTCTAGCAAGTGTCATAACATAGTTAGGTAGGGGTTTGAATCCTGCAAGTGCCCAGTGTGTGTGTGACTGTGTATGGGGGAGTAATGTGTGCAATTCCATGTGTATGAGAAATGTCCCTTTTGGCAACTTTTACTACACAAAACATGCTGCATATTCCACTGTCTAAATACTGATGATGTCAGCACCCTATAAGTACAGCAGGAGAAAGCAATCCCCCCAATAATGCAAATAACGTGCTCTGCGAATGCGTTTCTCACTAATGTCATAACATAGTTAGGTAGGGGTTTGAATCCTGCAAGTGTCCAGTGTGTGTGTGACTGTGTATGGGGGACTAGTGTGTGCAATTCCATGTGTATGAGAAGTGTCCCTTTTGGCAACTTTTACTACACAAAACATATTGCATAGTCCACTGTCTAAACACTGATGATGTCAGCACCCTATAAGTACAGCAGGAGAAAGCAATCCCCCCAGTAATGCAAACAGAATGCTCTGCTAATGCGTCTCTTACTAGTGTCATAACATAGTTAGGTAGGGGTTTGAATCCTGCAAGTGCCCAGTGTGTGTGTGACTGTGTATGGGGGAGTATTGTGTGCAATGCCATGTGTATGAGAAATGTCCCTTTTGGCAACTAGTACTACACAACACATGCTGTATATTCCACTGTCTAAACACTGATGATGTCAGCACCCTATAAGTACAGCAGGAGAAAGCAATACCCCCAGTAATGCAAATAGCATGCTCTGCTAATGTGACTCTCACAAGTGATCTAACATAGTTAGGTAGGGGTTTGTATCCTACAAATGCCATGTGTAATTTTGTCAC
This sequence comes from Protopterus annectens, assembly GCF_019279795.1. Classification (NCBI taxonomy): domain Eukaryota; kingdom Metazoa; phylum Chordata; order Ceratodontiformes; family Protopteridae; genus Protopterus; species Protopterus annectens. The sequence goes on from NC_056735.1 coordinate 795,229,770, forward strand.
ACAGTTTGTCCATGTGTGTGGGGGGGTGTTCACAATATTGCACGACATACATTATATCAGTAATGACAATGCACACATGATGTATGTGTGTGCCACCTACACATATGTACCTGTGAACTGCAAGAGTTCCCATGTCTGAAGCCTGCCTCATGTGAATACATGGAATATGCATCAGACAACTGTATGACTGGGGTGTTCTATGCAGGGGATGCATGTGGTATGTGACTATACAGTGTGGGTTGTAGATGGTGTCATCCCACCAGCGAGGGATACATGATTGGTCTGGACCATATAGTCCACATGTTGGTGATGAACAGGAGCAGCATGTTGTCTCCACTTGTGGGAGTGGTAACAAGTTGTTGTTCCATAGCAATGCAGGGCATGATTGATAAGACACCTTCAGATAGGGTCTTGCAGCTAGAATAATGCTCACACTGTATGTTTGGGTAGTTGCAGTACAACCATATAATGGTGTGTGTAGAGACTGTCATATTCCCAGTGTTGTCAGGAAGGCCAAGTGGGTTTCCTGGGTATGGGAGTGTGGTGTGTGCCAGGCTATGAACCTGAAGGCAGTCTAACCCACTGTGTGTTGCACATGGAGAGGCTCTGATGCTTTGTGCAGTGCCACCAACCTGGGTGTGTGTGTATCTGAGGTGCCTTTGGATACATCCCCCCTGTTCTGTTTTGGTGCATGTGTAGGGGATGCCAAGCATGGTATCAGGAATGACCTGGCACTGATGGTGTGCACCTGGGAGCCTTGTACCAGGAGTCTGTTACTGCACGGATATTGCTGTACCCCATGCTAAGGACAGTTTCCACTGCATGCATCTTGAGGTTTACACTGCTGCTGTTGAGTAGCATTGCTATTAGTGTCCCATCCTGTGTGATACCTGTGTAGGTGGCTATGTAATGTTAGCCTTGCATACAAAGGCAGTATGTGTGTAGCAACAGCCTCTGCCAATATACAACGGCCCATGGGTGACAGGTGCAAGCTGTCCCAAGCAAAGCAATGTGGCATGTCCAGCATGTAATCCCACACTGACAGGCATTGGATCCCCTTCGGATGTCACAGAAAGATACGTTAAGTGCAGAAACCGATGATCCTGTCTACACATTGTGGCAGCATTCATGGTGAGGGTGAGATGCTACCCAAAGCCAGGGTCATACCAGCCTGTGCCAAAACCTCAGAGAGCCCCTCCATGTCCCCTAACATGTAGTCCAGGGAGGTGCGTCAGAGGTCATACACACTGGCACAGACAATGACTGAGTCATACTGCTACATGCCTTGGAGTAACTGCTTTGCTTGTGTTATGTGGTGGATCATAGTGCCCAACGGGCAGCTCAGCATGACCATCACCTTGTTCAGCCTGGGAGCAGGACCACCGTGTATGTGTCAATAGCGGTACCTCATACAACCGTAGCAGGTGTGTTGTCTAGCCGTATGGCCTGACACTGTTTGGCACACAGGCTTTGTGAGTTATGTGTTGCATGTGCTCTGCTCTGGCGTAATGTTTGCTTGTGTGTCTGCTTTGCAGGTGTCAGCTGCTCAGGCAGGATGCTATTCTGAGAGCCCAATAATGTACCTGTGTGTCTGTGTTTGGATTGTGGTCGTGGCAGGTCTATGGGAGACTGGTACTGTATTCACTGTAATATCCCACTCCACCTGACAGGGAATGCCAGTGCTGTGTAAACAGAGCTTAGCCCCCAGTTTGGCTATGTGGTTGCATCTCTCACATGTCTTGTACATGTATGGGAAGGGGAGAGGGTTGTCTGTGTACATGAGGCAGCTGTAACATTGCCACATGACTCACAGATTCACCAACTGGACCTGAGAGTAGAGCGACAGGTGACCTTTGACATGCTACCATAGCATTGTGACTCTCATACTAAGTAATGACACATAGGGCCAATGGGGAACAAGGTACTCAAGGTGACTATGTGAGGGTGTAGTGCTCCTGAATTGTTAGTGCTGGCATATATGAATGCTGTCTTGAGCAAATGTGAGGTAAGTCATATGCAATGTGTTACAGGCAAGCTACATGCAAACAGGACAAACAGTGACGTACTGTCAAGTGACACATGGACATCAGTACAGTAAGCAACACAGATGACACTAGGGATCCACAGAGGCACTGTATATCTGCACCGCAGGTGGAATCAGTGTTTCAGGAACATAACAGGCAAACATGCATACAAACAAAGCTACAGTCAGCAGGCCTGTATGTAGACTATGCTACAGCAAACAAGGTGTACGACTTCCGGTATGTAACAGTGCATATATGCAGGCACTCTAAGCCAGTACCCAGATATTCCCAGGTCAGATGGGCTGGGTCCAGCCGCAACCCCCACAAGTGTATAGACCACGTGCCTTCATAATTTTGAATAAATGGCCTGATACCCAAGTGCTCATATCTGTAATAATACACATGTCAAATAAAAGACACTGAGCCCTCACTCAGCAGTTCCAGACGTAGTATGATGTATGATACCTGTCCTGGCACCACAGTATCCTTGACATCAATGAACACTCTCCCTCCTGTCATAGTTAGTTCTGTGTTTTGGTGCTGTTATGCATGGTATGAGGTGTGACCTTGTAGTGCTAGTGTGCTCTTGTGAGCCCTGAACCTGCTGTGTAGAACTGCACAGATATCAACATCCTGAAACATCTGCATTGCAGAGTCATGGGTGGACGGCATGCAACTCGCAGTTGACATGGCCATCATTGAGTATCAATATGTACATTGTTGTATCCCCTGTGCTACCTATGTAGGTGGCCATCCCTTCACAGCCTCACCACCAGTATGCAAAGATATGCAGACAGAACACTGTGGTAATTAGTATGGGTGTACAAAACAATACAATGACATTCATACTGTAACTGCATCAGGCATGCTGGTATATACCCACAATGCTATAATTACACTGTACTGTTGTCAACATCATACTATTACAATATGTTTATGTAGTCACCCTGTGCATCAGCACCATGTTAACCTGTTCCTGCACCGATTTTACAGATTGCAGGAGGTGGCACGGTTTCATCATATGCACAGGGTGTGTACCTGGTATGCCTGAGTCTGCCACTGATACAACCAATTGACATGTCTGTGTGTGTGTGTTGGTGAGGGACAGCAGTACAAGATGGGGCAATGTTGATGCAGTGTGTGCGTGTATGCGGTAGCCATAGGTGTTATCACTTTGCATGTGTGTATGAATGCACACAGTCCCACCTCATGGCTGCCATATACAGGTGTTTGTGGACAGCCGCAGACTGTACCTGCCAGGACATACAGATCACTGTCTGTGGCCATGGACACGGTACCTGTGCCTGGCAGGGGTGCTATGGACCGTATCAGGTACCAATCCAGACTGGGTACTGTCATCAGAAGCAGGTGTTCGTTGACTGGAGACAGGTCCCTGTTGGGACTGTCCAGCACCATTTGCACATGGTCTCCTGGGACGGTCTGATGACAGCACAGACCCAGCATTGCTGGGGCTGCTGCTGTCACTATGTGAGCAGCTGCGGCCCTGTTGTCATCTGCGATGGCTGCCAGCTGCTGCTGTTGCTGGCATACGGCCACGTCGACGCCTCAACCGTCCACCATTGCCCTGGCTCATGGACATATAGTTGTGGAACAGATCTAATGTGTCCCCCCAACGTCTGTCAATGACCTTGGTGAAGTTGCAGATGGCAGCCGCAACATCACGCATACTGTCACTCATGGCTGTGTGACATGCTCTCAGCTCCCTCAGACCCTGTCTGGTGTACCGTTACATTCGTGACTGTGCCTGCATTACAGCCCGAAACATAGCAGGGGTTGAAAGACCTCTGTGGGCATGTCTGACAGGGGCAGTACGCCCACGGATGCTCCCACGAGAAAACATGGACGTCTGCTTGTGTGGTACTGTGTCAGGGCCCTGGCCATGGCTGCAGTGTGGGGATGCATATGCCACCAGTACCACATTACCCTGGTCAATGCCAACTGTATCCTGTCCATCACCTAGGGACATTGGTGACAAAGGATGTATTGGCAGGATGACTGTGCACATTGATGGAGTTGACAGCTGTGTAGTGTCAATTGGCTGACCAATGACGGACACTGGCACACCTACCTGTGCCATTACACAGGTATCATCATCACTAGCCACAGCAGCTGATTCAGGTTCCCTGCTGCATGACACCAGAGCAGCACCAGAACCTGTGGGATTAAGACAGGAAACACAGTTTACAATGTGTACACAATGCCACCACTGATGCACACATGCACACATGGGCACATGCACACATGGGCACATGGGCACATGCACACATGCGCACATGCACACACGCACACATGGGCACATGCACATATGCAGACATGCATACATGGGCACATGGGCACATGCGCACATGCACACATGCACACATGGGCACATGCACACATGCACACATGCGCACACCTCAGTATATGAGATATCAACCCGCAGACACAAACACACCTGCAATCAAACACATAGCACTACTGCTTCAGCCTATTATTACTATTAGTATACAGAGTAGTGAAGGTAATGGTATTACACACTCACCAGCATGGATATGCTGCCTTGCTGTTAAACGAGAGGGACCTGCGGAAAAGAGACATTTATCATCAGTGGGCACAACTGTGCCATTGATACTTTGGGCATGTTACAGTTCAGTAGTGCAATAGTTAGCTTCCACAGGTGTACTGCAGATAATGAGGTTATCACTAGTGCACAATAATTACCAAGATGACAGCTACAAATCGAGAACACACCCCACACATGCATAACCTAACAGTGTACAGAATGGTCACTATACACATGGCGTGTTACTTGCACGCTCTGTGTCCTGCTGCTGTGTGGCTCCAGCCCCCATCATTACACATGTATGCTGTTGTTGTTGCTGCTGTGCTGGAGCCACAACACTCAGGATTAGTCCCTCCAGTCTGGTGAGGGGGGATGTCTAGCCACCCCACCATCTGTGGCAAGCTGCTGCCTGTGGATATCCGACTCATGCTGATGGACATTTCTAATTAAATCACTGCAGTGATGGCGTACCTGTTCATATGTCCGGTTATGTGTGCCTATGTCATTTACCCAACTGACCAGGTCTTGCCACAGTGCAGCCCTCTCCTGCTGGTTCTGGCTGGTGCGGGAAAAGAGTACAGCGAAATCCCGCACCAGGGTCTGGTGTAACTCCTCCTCCTCTGCAGCGGAGTAGACTGGGTTCCGCTGGTGAACCAAGTCCCTGAAAAGGAGAAGGGAAATATGTCAGCAATATCTGTCAGCAGACTATAGCACACATAATACACATTATACTTGACTGCAGTGATATAAATTAGGCACCATATATAGCATATGTCTGTCTATTGGGGGATACACATGTACATGACCAGATATCAGTGCTCATCCGACAACTGTGCAACAGTACCTGGCACACTCCATACAACAGACTGGTATACTGCAGCAGTCAACGCACTGTTTCAGGTACAATACACAACCTCACACTGGGGGTTTGAATCAAGGTACTGTATGGGGAACATTATCAGCCCATGCACTGCACACAATGCACGTTACATATTTCACTGGTACTGCACACTACTCTTACTTGCCATAACCCTACCTACACCACAGTGACATACAGGGTAACACAACACAACATATGGCAATGTAGTATGTGTTGATCGCAATATCCCACACACCTGTCTCTGGCCTCACACCAAGGACACACACTACCATGACAGACAGACAGTCATGGTGAGCAATCACACCAGTACACAGCATGCACTCAGTCACTAGCACACTCATTCCACCTCACATATTCCGTTTGAATTGTGTTAATGGGTGTGCATTGCGTCCTAGGTAGGTAGTGTGCTTTTGGCCCTGGGCCTACAGCAGCATACTGTTATGCTACCCTGCCCCTTGAGACACATGTGCTATGATCGTACCTGCTCCTTACAAACACTTAAACAGGGTGACTCATATGGCATATTACCTATCAGCATAACATTCAGCAGGGGTATGTCTGACATCTACTCATGGGAGGCTTGCTTCTTAATTCTGTGTGGTCTACTACAGGGTATGTCATATCTGTGGGTAGGGTCCCGTACCTCCACCATGTGCTCTATACTGCAGTGACAAGGACGACAGACATAGGTAATTTGTGTTGTGGATGTTGGAGGTGTTACCATGTTTGGGAGACAACTGTCATGGGTGTGACCGAACTATGTATATCCAGCAGTGGTAACCTCTATGTTGGTAGTCTGTGTGCGCTCTGTGGTGTTTGAGTGCATTGACACAGTTACTTGCATATGTCTGTATCCTTCACCATATCTGTAGCTGTCATGGGAGGTACATACCGTGTAGGACATTGTGGGGTGTGGAGGGGTACAGTGACCTACATGTCCATAGCTGACACACCATGTCCGCTGACACATTCCATGTACAGGTATTACAGGACTAGTGTGCCACTGTGTATATCAATGTGGAGCCTATTGTACACTTGTTGACCCTGTTCCCCCCGACACATGCAGTGGTGGGCAGGCATGTACATATGTGGTGGTTACTGGTGTCAGTGTTTTTGAATGGGGTATGGTACTCCGGTATCCACACTGGTGTTCACTCCATGCCTGTGACACCAGGCACCTGTAGCAAGACATCTGCACACATGTGCCTCACACAGTCTATATATGTATATATATATATATATATATATATATATATATATATATATATGTATTGATATATTTATATCTGTATATGGATATATATCCGTTTGTATATATGTATATATCATATGTATATATAGATGTAGATATATACATATAGTTGTGGGGAGAGAATGAGAGAGAGACGCAGGGTGAGTGTGAGGGGGTGGGACAGAGAGTGAGAGATAGTCATATACAGACATAGCTGTTGTTAGTCAGATCTATCTGTATATGTGTAAGTCTCTACAGATATCTGTATATGTATGTATGTATTACATATATCTGTACGTACATATTCCACCAGTCTCGATGTCTGTGCAGTAAGTGAGAACCTGGTTCAAGGCTCCTGAAAGCACACCAACGGTACCAGGCTATACCCCGTATCATGCATTTTGGCCCCAGGATTCAGGACAAAACAAAAAGGGAGGGGGTGTATCCATATTCATGGAGGACACACACACTTCCAGGTTAGTGGCAACACATGAAGCATCACAGACCATCCAGGTGCAGATAACCTTAGGAAAACCTGCTATACAATTGGTAGCATGTTACAGACCACCCTCCCAATCTCAGGGACCACAGTCGGCCTTCCTGTAGACATTGGAGGATATGAATGTCCCACCACACACCATCATATTGGGATAGTGCGACTACCCTAACATACACTGGGTGCATTATTCTACCCCAAACACCCTAGCCCAAAGGTTCCCGGAATTCACTTTGATAAATGCAATGGAACAGCTAGTCACCTCTCCCACAACAGGAGATAATATACTAGACCTGATCATCACAAACATGGGGACAATGTGCTACACACTGGAAGTATACCCCTCACTAGTCACATCTGACAACAGAATAATCACCCTGGATATACATATCCCACCTCCCCCACAACACAACAGACTACAGTGGGAAACCTCTCACATGCCAACTTTACACGTCTTATAACCGAGATGGTATCCTTAATGCCCACTGGGCCAATGTAATCCACTTCCCACAATGCAGACATCCTCACATATGCTTCTACAGACATCTCCAAGAATGCATGGATCATGCAATCACAAATGGAACCATGACCCTCTCCACCAAGGGCAGGCGTCCTGTCTGGTGGACCCCAGCATTGAACAAATTGTATAACAACAGATGCTAGCTACTACATGGCAGAGCATACTTCCATACAGCTACGGCATCTCTCATCAGCAGTAGTAGAAAGATAGGTTTTGTCATACAAACATGCAAGGCCAACAATGAGAGGGACATCGCTATGGTCACTACAGATAACCACAAGGCCTTCCTCTGCTATGTTACACACCTGGGTGGGAACCCTCAGTTGTGTTCACAGTTAGTTCACAGTGACATAAGCTACACTGAACACACAGATAATGCCAACAGTCTGGCAGACAGGTTCAGTGCAGGTTTCTACACTCCCTCACCCACACATGTGGAATTACTTATCCCAGCTGACTGTAACCTCCCTGTCATCTCAGATGTCCAGCTGGGAACCACCCTCAGCGGAGCTGTAAACACAGCAGCAATGGGACCCAACAGTATTGCAGGTTGCATGCTACGTGATCTGCAAGAGGAGCTACACATACACATTACATGCTATTCAGCCATAGCCTTACTACAGCATATGTACCTGGACACTGGCATACAGCAATAGTAATCCCACTCCACACAGGAGGCACCTCTACAGACCGTGGTAACTACCGCCCCATAAGCTTAACCAGCCTGGTCTGCAACAGTATGGAAAGGATCATTATGGTACCCATACACAGAGACATTGGGGACTTAGACACTTGATCCCACCTGGTTTGGCTTTGTAGAGGGCAGATCCTGCCTTATGAACCTGGTTGACCTTTTCAGATCAGTGACTATAGCCATTGCTGAGGGCATAGCGGTCCATACAGCCTACCTGGACTTGCATACAGCATTCGACACAATACCGCACTCTGCCATCATAGACATGATCAACAGCTGACATGTAAATCCATATGTCACATGATGGGTTGCAAACCAGCTAACGGATAGAAACCCTATAGTCAACCTCACTGGTGCCATGTCAGACTCAGAGCCAGTCACATGTGGTGTCCCACAGGGCACTGTCCTGGGACTGCTCATGTTCGACATATCATTCTCAGATGTGGAAGCAGACATGGGAGGGTAGTGGCTGACAATGTTCAAATATGACTGCATACTAGGCACCATAGGCGATACACCAGCTGACACATACATCCTACTGACAGGCCTCACGGACACCAACAACTGGTGGCGGAGTCATGGCCTGACACTGCATGCCACGTAATGTATACTCATACCCTTTTGGACGGACAAGGTACCTGCATATTATCACATAGATAATAACCCACTGAGTACAGACAAAGTAATCGGAGACCTGGTGACACTGTGCAATGCTGACCTCTCATTTGACACCCACATTGCCAAAGTGGTTGGATGGACTTCCTACCTTGCCCACCTTATCATGAAGGGATTCACATCCACATCAAAAGGGGTCATTGTACCCTTATACTCCTCCCTTATCAGGCCCATGACTGTGTACTATGCCCCATTTGGTATGTACCTCACCTGGCACTTGCAACAGCTAGGGGGACCCCATGAGTACATCACCAGGAGGATCAAGGTTCTGCAACAACTGTCATATGCTGCCAGACTAATGTAACTCATGCTCTATTCCATAGCATACTGCCTACGTAGGGGTGATCTGTGCCTGATGTAGTAGGCCATGTCCAATCTGGTAGTGATGGACATGTTCCACCTCATACAATCCAAATCCGTCAGAAGCACAACAGCTATGGATTTCAACCTTAGCACACATATGAATAGGACATACTGTAGGGACAGATCCATCACTAAGAGGCTTCCCATACTGTGGAACAGGATCCCGGTTCATGTTAGGCAGAGACCCTCACTGACACTCTTCATGTGCATTCTTGACAAGTGGATGGGAGATCATAGGTTTACAGCAGGGGTCTTCTCTGTGTCACTACTAGACAGAGGCAAAGTACACTAATGCTATTATGTAGGGGGGGGTCTTCACTGTGTCACTACTATACAGAGGCGCAGGTTTCTAAATCTATTCTATACACTGTCTGCAGATAGCTTAGTACTAAACTATGCCACTGTGAAACTATATCTGTCTATGTATTTCTACATCCCTCTCTATCTATGTATACACATATGCATATTATATATATATATATATATATATATATATATATATATATATATATATATATATATATATATATATATACATACGTCTACACATGTTATATATATATATATATATATATATATATATATATACACATACATATCTCGATAAACATACGTATATACATGTTTTATATATATATATATATATATACTCCTTTTTAGGTCCACATATGTATATATACAGTAACGTACTGCTGAACACCCATTACTGTACCACCTACTTGTACATTTCACTACAACCTACATTGCTATGTGCACATAGATACCATCACATACATATGTATGTGGAGCCTTCAGTGACAGTTTCAGTATGTCCCCATCCCTATGCACATCTTCATATACATAGATACAGACCAATAACACATCTGGAGGGTTCACAGTATGTAGACTATTATAGTAGTACTTTACATTACCTGTGTTTGTTGCAGCTGTTTGTGTAGGCTTGCAGTTGCTTGGCCTGCTGTCTGCCTCTTTGCTTTGTTGTTTCAGGTTTGTTATTTCTTTCTCTTTCTTTCTTTCTTTCTTTCTTTCTTTCTTTCTTTCTTTCTTTCTTTCTTTCTTTCTGTCTTTCTTTCTTTTTTTTTTTTTCTCTCTCTCTCTCACTCTCCCTCTCTCTCTCTACTTCCAGCAGGTGCAATGACAGTATTGCATGTGTGGACTGGGAGTACAGGATGCTTTTGTAGGTATCTGCACATGTCCATGTGATGGCCTCTGCACCAATTGTTAGCCAGCATTTACTAATTGCATGCAGCCTGTTGTGTGGTGATTGCAGTTCTCACTGTGATTACAGGCCTGTGCTATAAAAAGGTCTGTTAGGTAGGCGTAGCCCTTTCAGATTATCAGGGTGGGGACCATGCTGGTTTGCTGTGGACACTGTTCTGTGAGTGTAAGGGTTGGTATGTCTCTCATATTTCAGGCTGTGTTGTAGACACTGCAATGCATGTTGTTCTGTAAGCTACTGTTAGTACATTTGGCAGGGTGTCAGTGGGGCACAGTTGACATTTGTTTTCACATCAGGGACATCCCTGTAACTCAGTCACATTTGCTATGTCTGAACTCTTAACTATTCAACTATGGCTGTGTTTATCCTGCTCTGAGTATGTGTGTGGCTTGCCAGATGCTACTGTGTCATTATTACCTAGTAGCTACCAACTAGCATGACTGTTTCTCAGCACACAGTACTATTTTACAAATCCACTAGATTTGACAGTAAATATACATGACATGCTTTGTGTACTAGACTTGTATATTCCCTTTAAATTAATTCCTACTATTTTATGATATATTTCTTTCAGCACAATGTTCTTGTATAGTGCTCATGGCTTAGTGCTAAGTCATGCAGACTACTGTTTCCAAGGTCCTGGGCTCGAGACTGAAGGAGGTATTTTATTTTGCTGCTGCGAAAACTACAGGCCTTGTCATTCAGAGTGACTAAGGCACTTTTAAGCAGTTGTAAGCGGGTTAGCCCTGGTTTGTGCGGAGGGCACGCATGCGCACTGCCGCTTAGCTTCGCACACACCCGCTTACAACTGCTTAAAAGTGCTTACTCTCGTGCACACCCGTGCTATTTTCTTTGAAATTAAAGAAAATGAGGAGATAGGAAAGTGGTGAAAAAGGGGTCACAAAGAGGGTAGGACAGTAGGGAAACAAGCTCAGGTTTTGCAGGAGGGATGTAGGTAAGGCCCATAGCTACCCATTTCTTCATCAGCAACAGCTGTGCATATGTATGTAATTTGGTGTGACATTTGAAACCTTCCACCCCTGAGAGAGGTGTCAGGACAACAATAATACTTGTTGTACAGCCAATTGTAATTGCCAGTTTACATGTCCAGCAGACATGTGTGCAAAATGGGCAGCTATGTATGGGGCGTAATTTGTTTGTGGGTACAGAGTGCCCTTTTTTTTTTTTTTCAGGTGAGAGTGGTATGTCAGGTACAGGAAGTCAGTATAGCTGGGGAGTTAGGTTGGGGAGGTTAACAGACAAGACAAACAAGACCCATACAGGGGTGGTGTATGACACGTGGGGGGGGGGTTACACAATTGACGGGGACGGATGTTTGGATATCTGGAGCCCATGAGCCCACAGATGGCAACAGTGGAACTGAGATCCCCACCCATGGGCAGTTGCCACTGTGCCTTCACTGCCCAGGACAGGGCTGTGCTGGGGGCTGTGTAGGCCGGGCAGCAGGCATGCCCGTGAGTTGTGCTACCCGTGCCTCAATCTGGCGTAGGGGCCCAAGCACAGTGTGCCAGATCTCCCTACGCACCACAGTCCGGACACTACGGAGGGTGAGTGGATGTTCTCCTCCGGCCACGCTTGCAGAGGGGGGATGAGCCCCATCCCCTGCATCGCTTCCACCCGCAGGTGGCACAGGGCCTCCGGAGGAGGGTCCGGCCTGGGCACTACTGCCAGGTGCACTCGCCAGCTGAGGTGGGAGAGGTGGGTCTGCTGGAACCCGCCTTCCCTGTCGTCCTATGTTTTGCATTATGTTATGACAGTTTGGGTTAGTAACGTACAATACCATTCACAATTAGTTGTAACAGCATGCATTAGTATTCCCATTAACCAAACACCCATAAATTCAAGCCATTGAACAGCAAGCATAACACATGCATAATTTGAACAGCAATACACAATCCAACAACATGCAGGGTTGATTGATGGCAACAGGCCATCAGGTTTGGATGTATGAACAGGGCAGATGCATCAACATACCTGCAAATATGTATGAACCAACAGGACAAATGTCCAGGGGTGTTAATTGTGATTGCCCATACCCATTTCACGTGGAATGGATTATTTGTGGTTATAGGGTAGGGTGAAGAAAATATTTAATTAACAACTTCAAATACCAATACATATGCTGTACATTTCTACTAGCTGCAGATATATACACACTACAGTTCTGCCTACAGTTTCCTATGTGATAACTACTTCAGGTTGGTGATAGGAATGTTACTGCTACATCAATATACATTTCATATTTATTCATACACATTCATATCTGGCTCTGTTCGTCTACATCATCCTGGTACATTTGCTTTATATAGCTATGGACAACTGTGGATGTTTGGTATTTCAGACAACCATACTATCTGCATATTGCAGACTGAGAGCAACATATCCAGATTTTTGGACACACATTCCAGCTTCAGGACTGTTTTCAACACATGTTGCTGTTTGGTTCTGCCTGTCACATTCATTTAATTCTGTACTGACTGCAGTATACTTTATTCAGGAGTTATTACTACTTTATTGGTGGAATCATACCTCTTTCTCACACTCTCTCACTTGTTTTATTTTTACAATTCAGGATGGTACTTAATTTGAGGCTTTATTGACATGTTTTATCTTTAGTTATAACAATGCTTTCCAACAGTCTCATTTATGCCATGTTTCTGAATTTCAACAGGGATATATTTCACACATGTGTTTTACTCAGCTTCTGCAGCTGTACTTTTCAGCCTGCTGCAGATTATGTACTATTATATTACAGGTGGGACATCTTTATTTCAGACTTGTTTCATTTTTATGTTTGGATTACAGGCTGCATCACACTTTTGTAATCAAGCAATACTTGCAAACCCTCTTACACTGTTACTTGCACATTTTATTAATTAGTGACTACACTGCACTCTTTTGCTAACTGTCATACTTATATATTTATTTACAGTTACAGGGAGAGAATTACTGACCTGCCTGGTGGCGCAACCACACCAGCCTATCGCCATAGGCTTGACGGTTTGTAGAACGGACTCCTGCAGCTGTAATATAAATGAAGTAATATTGGAATACACATCTCCATAATATCAGCTAGGTTACTTTCTTACATAAATAATTACATGTAACTTACTCAGTAGTGGGGCGTTGGGCATTTGCCGGGCTTCCTGGATCCAACGGTTCAGTTGGTCCTGCTTCAGTCTCTTCAGGTCCGCATGGTGGTGACGGACCTGCTCACCAGTCCTTGGTATTCCTGTGGCACTGGTGAGATCATGTGCCAAACGGTCCCATGCCTCAGCCCTATATGCTCCCCACAGGACCTGGCCCTGCATGTGTTGGGCCTCATGATTATGGACGAGGAGCCAAACCATATATTTGGACTCCTCAACGCCACACCTCTGTGCTCGGAAGCAACTACCCTCTCCTACACCTGACATCCTGGCTGCAAGTCGGTTCTACAATCGGTTATGCTGTGTATTCCCGCCTATGGGGCTTATATATGCCGTTTTTCCCGCACTTATCTGTGATTGGCCATTTTGGAATTGTATCAGCTTCACAAAACCTGATTTTTCATACTCCTCTTTCTATTCATTCCTATATATAAGCTATTACTGCATTTCTAAGTGCAACTGTCATGGCTTAGTGGTTCAGTACTTTGACTATGGTGCATGGTATCCTGGGTTCGAACCTGGCCATTGCTTTTTATATTTTATGACTGTCTACACAGGCTAGGAGGTGTGTCTGTGTAAAGGCAGCTTTGATACAGCTTGCTCAACATTGCCTGTCGGTTAGCTTGCTGGCGCGGTGCGCAGCTCTGCGCAAACGGATCACGCTGGTTTACGCATGGTTTGGCTGTCAGCACGCATATTACACTCAACTCAGCTACGGGCACACAGTTTCAGCGTGTTAAAATGCTGCTCAACCCCGGGCACTCATTTTACACCTATTAAACCACTGCTCACCTACGGGAACTCATTTTACACCTGTTGTAACACTGGTCACCTATGGGCACTTATTTTACACCTGTTAAAACACTGCTCACCTACAGGCAGATATCCTCAACTTGTTACACTGTAGCTCAGCTATAGGCACATCTGACATTTTTTTTTTATTATCTCACATTTCTTCAAAATACATGGCCCATTTCATTACATATTACATAAAATATAATTGTATATATGTACATATATGTCAGGGACTTGTTTCGTGCTTATTTCACTAAAAATAAAAATTGATGTTGTAGGGGCTCGCACCATGACTGCCTGCTCTTGAGCCAATGTCTCTACCGCTACGCTATTGCTTCTTGGCTTACGTTGCATATTTAGTTCTTATATGCTTTTACACTGACTGCTACCTGTGGCTAAGCGCCGGGCACACCCGCGCAAACGAGCGCACTCACGGGCAAACATCTTTACAACTTTAAAAAAAAAATATAAGATGTTCATTTATACATTTTATGTTCATGGTCTGTGGGGACATGTGTTGTATTGTGTTTATTCACATTTACACGGACTCTGTCATGGGCGTTTACTTTCGGGACTTTTACTCTTCTGGAGGCGTGTCCGTTTGCAGGGCTCGCCCTATGGACACGCCCCCTACTGTCTTACACGGAATCTGTTAGCCTTAGGTGTGATTCAGCATGCCCTCATGCATATGCATGACATGCTGACGTCACACCATTTAACTGCAGCCTCCGTGTAAGCCTTGTAACTCTTAAACGGAGGCTTCGTGAATCCTGCCCAGTGTGTATTCTTTATTGAATCTGGCCTACTGTGTTTATCAAAGTAAATCTTCTTACCTACAAACCATGTCTTCCTTCCTGCAAAAAGTGAAAAACAGTAGTAAAAACTTAAAATAGTAATTCAAATAGAAACTTCTCTTACCAAGTTACTGCACACTTAATCGCAAACCAATATAGGATTGTTTAGATATGCTCTGCTTGGGGTAATTCTCATTTCAGGCATATTTTGCCTGTTGTGCATTTACTGAGGGCAATGGTAGATTTTGTTTTACTAACAGTTATGCCCTGCATTGGGTAATCAGAAAATTAATGAATGTATAAAGAAGTGGGGGCTATTTCAGAAGCTACTGTTTAGCAAAGTGAGAGAATTACAGTGGTATTGATGAGATGTGGTAGTCCAATACACTATGAAAAAAATGACTCAAGAGTAGGAGAGTTTTAAAGAGGATATAATAGAGAAATTTAAATTGTGTTCAGTGAAGCATAAGTGATTAAATATGGGGAGTATGTAGTATGTGTGCCTACATATAAACTTCACATAAACTTAAATCTGCATATTTCATTATGTGTGGTAAGCATTTGTGGAAGACTTAATGTTGATGTAAGACAACAGGACTGACTGCTGTACACTGTTAAATGTGATTTACTTTTTATTATTATAAATTCTAAAAAATGTAAATTTGCAGCTTTTACTCAGTGGAGACTCATATTAAAAATAAAATTGAATTATTTATTTTTTAAGTATGGGCAATAGTTGCTTTGAAATGTTGTTGAGCAAATTCTACTGGCCAGGCTTTTTGTTTTCTTCAAGTTTATACTGACCTAAGTAATTTAGATTACTGCAAAGGTTGGTTCAGTACACTGAGTCTCTTTCACACTATTATGTGTTATTATACAGTTTGCAAATCTTATTTGAAAAATTATTTCCTGTCACAAGTGCACAGCACTGATGTAAAGAGTAAGCTAAGGAGAGCAATGTCACTAAATTCTTTTAATATTTTCTTGCATTAAATATTTGTTTTATTTCAATGAAATGCCCTTGTAGTACAACTGAAGAAGCAGCATTTGCTTATTGCAGACATACCACCCAGCAGTCCAGATTTTGAAGGGGTGACCCTAACTTGTTTTTAGGCATTTACTCCATCCCTCCTAAGACTGGTTGCTATAAGTTAACCGTACTTGCATTTAAAACAGTTCCCTACTAGGGGTCTATGTAATTTGATTGAATGTTCATTTGACTGAACCCCAAATGGTCAAACCTATATGATTTTAATCTCATTTAATTGAAAACTCATTTGACTGAAATCATATTTGACAGAAAATTACAAAAATGTATAAAGAGAATGTGATGGTGTTATCTCTTATCATAGGATTTATTAGGGAATATCTGCCTATCTACCTGTCTCTCTCTTTCTCTCTCTCTCTCTCTCCCTATATATATATATATATATATATATATATATATATATATATATAGATAGATAGATAAGACTGGTCTGTAGAGAGCTGAAGATGGTTTGGCACTACAAAGAACACTGATGCCTTACTTTTTCACGTTGTTGTATTTTGGTTAATACTTGTTGATATCTGTGATGTTATAGATTGTTTTTGTTTAGTATTTAATTGTATAGATATCTTTTACTGTTCTTTATAATATATTAACCATACTACTAAGTTACAGGTTTTAAATATTTAATAAACAAGACTGACTCAAGAGGGCAATTTATCTAAATTACCTCCCAGATGAAACAAATTATGTAATGGTTTACTCTTGGAAGCCGAATGGATCAGGTATGTAGGGAGGGCGGGAGTAAATCCTACATAACTCTCAACCAGAAAGTATAGCAAAGGAAAAACTGTCCAGCCGTACTTGCTTAAGGAAGAACAGGGAAAAATGCAGTAATAAAATTAAAAGAAGTCATACCATAGTAAAAGGGAAGGGGGGAGCATGCATGACAACATAATCTAAACACACAGTGCAAATTTACAGACACATCTGCGGCATGAAAACGTTCTACTAGTTCACCACTATAAACCTTGCCACTTTTAAGATACCTTTATTAATACCCTAACAAAGTATTGCTTCAATGAATTAAAATACAGGTCTCATGATGCAGCTATTGCATGCTTTAATGAAACCTTTATAACCCCTGCACCATGGCTAACTAAAGAAACTAAAAAAGTCATTCTTCACAGAGACAAAGTCTGGGAGGATTGACATAAATGAAAACACAAAATACATTTCACATATTTAGGCATATCAGAGATGTTGTTAAGAACTACATTAAATTGGATAATCAAAGCTATTATGTCAACCTCGAATATAAATGCACACAAAAAAAAAAAAATCAAGATTTTTTTTGGTAATCACTTAACAAACTAAAACTTCTTGGGCAAATCACATTCACCACACCCTCTCCTTCTGCTTCTAACAACTCTGACTCAATGCTATCTTAATTCAGCTCTTACTTTATACAGAAAATACTTAATAATCATATCAATGAATATCTCCGCCATCCTGTCCTAAACATTCACATTCAACCTCCTTCCTCTCAGTCTCTACTTCTACTATAACAAACTGTTTATAGAAACTAAAACCAACTTCTTCAGCTACCAAACATCTTTTAACACAATATCTAAAAATATCTGCTTTCCCTGCAGCTTTACTGATAAACTGATCTTTATCTGCTAAGATTAGTTCAATTCATCTGGCATATCAGCAAAGGTTTCCAACTATACACCTATTGCCATCTGATCCCACCATATGAAAAATATTAGATAAATGCATTAATTCATGACTTTTGCAATATATTAACTCTAACAACCGTCTGTCTCAGACCTGTTTATTGTGCTGCCACTGCTCTTCTCAATGTCACCAATATGACAGACAGCCTGTTCTAAGATTTCTCTGAAGTATTTGACTCTATTCTATCAGTTTTCTTACTGAAGTTTCTTCCCTCATGCTATCCTATCCTATCTCTCTCATCTTTCCATAACTTTTAACTCACAAAAACCAAGTAGTCACAAAAGATTATTTCCTTCCTATCTGTCACTGTCAGCATCCCACAAGAATTTATATTAGGTCTTCCTTTGCTCAATATTTTTATAGACAATTACATATTGAGATCCACCTTGTTAGCAGGATAAAATATGCTGATAGCTCAACCCTTATAGAAGCAACCACATCTCTACCAGTGCTTTAGGACATAACCCAAAAGTTTTTCACTGCCATTAAAACTTGCCTAAAAGATGCAAAATTTGTTTAAAATCCTTACGATATATACAGTATATATATATATATATATATATATATATATATATATATATATATATATATATATATATAGCTAGATATTGGGGAACAAACTATCACTAGGTAAAACTACAAGAACTATTTTTAAAGGATCCTACAGACCTATAGAAAAAGAACAGGCCACACATGAAGGATATGTATAATCCCAAAAAAATTAAAATGCTGTTATTTTCGCCAACACGTAGGTCTACCACTTTCACCTTTATCATAAAATCAAATGATGGCACAATAATCTCCCCTGACCCATCTACAAAACTATTAGGTGTCATCATAGACAATAATCTAAAATTTGACCTACGTGTTAACCAAACTATCAAAACCATCAATAAAAAAACTAGGGTCACTTTACAGAATAAAAGCCTTCCTAACCCCTCCAGCTAAAATTGCCATAGATAGCTCTCATCTTCTTTCAACCCTTCTGTATGCATCCCCTCTACTCTCGAATTTAAACAAGACTGTCCTTAACAAATTCTCAATTTGCTACAACCACATTGCCAGGTTTGCCACTGGGCTGCCTTTTAGGACACATCATTGCATCAATCTAAATCAGCTTGGGTGGCTTGAACTACCCAGCCTAATCCAGTATAACCAACTGATTATGGCCTATAAAATCCTCTATAATCCGGACAATACTTATGCACTTAAAAATATTATCACCCCCTATAACAATCCTAGACCGCTTCGATCCTCTAACAAACTACTAATTCAGACTAGCAAAATTAATAACACAGCCGGTGATTCTCTCTTTGCAAACTCTGTAAGTAGATCCTGGAACTCTCTTCCAGCTGATATTACCTTACTTTCCACCTTAGGTCAATTTAAAACTAGACTCAGACAACATTTGTCACTTAACTGGCTATGTCAGTGTATCAAGCCTGGCTAACTCTCTCTAGAATGTGTAAACATCTGTTAACCAGTTTACTGTGTAATTTAATTTAATCCTGAATTGTGCTCAGGATTAACTGTAACATGTGGAACTTGTTTAACTTGCTTACTTATGTAATCTCTGTAAATAGTCTGTTTGTAATATGTAATGCTGGTATTATGTAATGCTGTATCTGCTTACCCTTGGAGCTTTTCTCCCCGGGCCTCCGCTGAAAATGGACATGCATCCAGTTGGACTATGCCGGTCAACAAATGTAAAATAAAAAATAAAAATAAAAAAAATGACTTAAGTGTTTTCACTTGCTCATTTATTGAAAATCAAACTTCTTCAGAAATCTACATTCTAACTAGAAGCAACAGAATAAATGGGCATAAAGACAAAAGGAGTTTGATTGATATGCTCAAAGACAAAAGGAGAATTATGGATAGGAGGCCTGTGAGGTGGAGGGGGCTATCCTTGATTACCTGGTCTATTTGAGTAAACACAATGTTAAGGTTCCTGTTGAGCCCTGGGGTCATGTCTGCTCTCAAACAAATCTGCCATTTGAGCTCTTTAACCTCTAGGAGTGGGTCTATTTCTCATGAAAATGTAGAAACCTTCTCTAGCACTATAAATTTGAAGTCTGTAAACTGCTGACATATACTTCTATGCCTTGCAATGGCATTAGACATGTCCCCTGTGAAGATGGCTTGATAGTACTCTTCGATCCTATCATTCAGTGTGATCTTCCCTACATAGAAGGCCTTGTACCTAGAACAGAAATTTAGGTAGACTACATTGGTGGTGAGGCAGTCATAGTTATCTCAGAATCGGGTGGGGTTCTTGATGGGCTCCAGCGTAATGCTGCCTATGGCTATGTGTTTACAGCAGCAGCAGTACCCACAGGGATAGGTGCCTGGTGGGATATTGGTAAGGGTAGTCCCAGTTCTGCTGGCTATTTCCAGAAGAGTTTTCAAGGATTATGTTTTTTTTGTTGCAAGACAAAGTGTGAGATCTCCGGGCTTTATGCAGCTCAGACTTACTTTGTATAATGCTCCAGTTATTTTTGGAGGATGCTTCTGATGTGTTCTGCATCTATGGAGATGGCAGGAGGGAATCTAAGGCAGCCATTCTCATTTTTGTTAATAGGGCAGCTGTTGAACCCATGTTTAAGAATAGGATGGTGGAGGTAGTATCTGTGTTCTGCCACTTGTGAAAGGCAGTTTGTTACTAAGGTTGCAAGATAGTACCTCTGAATGAAGAGGCTCTTTAAGACCTCACATTCTTTAAAAAAGACTTCATCTTCACTAATAAGGCAGCTCATCCTGATGATTTGCCCCTTGATAATATTTCTATTTATAAAGTGTTGGTGTTAACTGCCGTATTCAAGGTACTTGTTTCTAAATGTTGCTTTCCTATGGATGGAGGAGAAGAAGCTGCCTGTTTCTTTTATGGTGAGGGTAATGTCTAGGAAATTGGCTGTTTTGCCTATGTCCAAGACAGAGAAGAAGAGGAAGTTGATGCTAATGCATGCTTCTTTTATGAAGGAACTGAGTTCTTCTGGGGCCCCATTCCAGATGAAGAAGACATTATCAATGTAATGTTTGTATAGTTTGACTTGCTGGAACCCTTGCAATTTGGACATGGTGGCAGCTTCCCATGAGCAGAAAAAGAGGTTAGCGTAAGAGGGTGACATTTTTCCATGAGTAGCCACCTATTTCAGCTGCTGGTAGATTGTTTTGCCAAAGGTGAAAAAGTTTTTGTCTGACACTAAAGTTAGTAAAATGCTGAAAGTGGAAACCCGTTCTTGGTTCCAGCCTATGTGTGCCCTGAGATACTTTTCTACCATTTGGATTCCTTCCTTATGGGGGATGCTAGTGTACAGGGCGACCTCATCTAGGGTGACTAGTATTAATGAGATTAACTCATCCTTGGTGCATTTTTGTTGAAACTGGAAGATCTGAATAAGGAATTCCCAAGAGTCCTTAAAGTAGAATTCAGAGTTTTGGACCACTGGGTTAAGGTAGAAATCCACCACTTCTGATATGAACTCTGTTTTCATTCTTTTTGATGAAACAATGTGTCAGAGGGATGGGTTTGATTGTTTTTTGTGGATTTTTTGGATGCCAAAAAACTTCCCTACATCTGGGGTATCTACTTTCATAAGCTCATATTCAGGTTCTGTGATTTGACCACTGGTAGGAAGTTCTCTGAGCTCCTGTCAATGTTGTGGAACCTGGAGAGTACTTCTTCCCTGTTGACCTTATGGAATTTGTCTCTGTTGGAGAGAATGGTTAGCATTTTAGTGTTGTAGTTACAGCAGTCCTCAACCACGCCCCTTTATCTGTTTTCATAATAATGAGGTCTGGAGCATGGCTCAAGTGGTGAAGGGAAATTGCTTCCTCTTTGGCGAGGTTGAACCACTTGGACCCGGGTCTGTTGTTCAAGGCTGTTAGAAACTCACCCTTGCAAACCTTGGAAAAAATATTTCACATGGCATTGAAGGTGGATTTGAATGTACTTTTTCTTTTGAGGATGGGTGGTCCGGCTTTTTCCTCATCCAAATCATGATCTAGGGAGGAAGCAGTGCTGGCTTGCTTGGGAGCAGGATATAGATTACCTGCATGTGTGAAGTTGGTGGGGAGGCTAAAATATCCCATTATCGATCTGTGTGATGTGCTGGGACTGCATGAGGTGTCCAGTGCATTGTGGCAGAACTGTGACCTGTTGCTGCTGTAGGAGGGGGCCCTGCCTGTTCTATGACCCTGGTCTCTATCATATGTACCTGCCCTGTTCTGATCTCATGAAAATTCCATGGAATGTGACTTGCTGTTGCTTGCTCTACATACCCTGCTAGTATTGTTTGCTGGGACAGCCTCTCTTGTTGACTTGTTCTGGCTAATAGCTTTTTTCTGACAGGGCATACAGTTGGGATCCTCTGCAGGGGGAGTGAACTGTCAACATTAATGTCTCTTTCTGTGGTGCCCCTTATAAGAACAGTAGCACTTCTACTGCAATCAATGTTGGAATTAGCATTCTCTAAGGTTCATAGGTTCATAGGTAGGTATTAGGCTATTGGCCCTAGGGCCTATATAAGCCTAGCCAAATGGTACCCTGGCTTTTGCCACCCAAGAAAATTATTTTTCTGTGCCCCTGTCAAGCAGAGCCACAGAAATGATCCCCGGGGTGAATTTCCTATCTCCCATCCAATCATCAAGAATTTTCTTGAAGAGTGCTAATGAGGAGTTTTGTTTGCTATAGATAGGTAGTTTGTTCCAGAGTATGGGAAGTCTCTGGGACAGGAATCTATCCCTCCAGCATGTTCTGTTTATTGTGGTGACAAGGTTTAGGTCCCTAGAGTGTGTAGCTCGGAGGGATTGTGATTTCTTTATGTGGAGCATGTCCAACAGCTATGGGTTTGACATAGCTTTGTATGTTAGACAGAGATCGCCTCTGAGTAGGTGATATGCGACAGAGTAAAGTTGGACTTTTTTGAGACGGTCTGCATTGGGCATCTGTTTGAGGCCTGTAATCCTCTTTGTGAGGTAATTCTGTGGCCTTTCCAGTTGTTGTAGATGTCTTGTGAGGTACATACCAAAAGGGGCATTGTTCTCTATAATGGGTCTAATGAGTGATGAGTTGAGCGGAACAATGACCTCTTTTTTCCTGGATGAGAAACCTTTTGTGATGAGGTTTGCCACGTAGAAGAATTTCCTGACTACTGTGGCGATGTGATTATCAAAGGAGAGACTACTGTCCACCTGTGTCGCAAGGTCTCTTATTACACTTTTGGTGTTAAGTAGACTACCACCTATGTGGTAGTTCGTGGGTACAGAGTTTTTACCAAAAGGGATGACAATGCACTTTTTGGCATTGAGCTTGAAGCCATGGCTTTGACACCAGGCATTTGACTCAGTGAGGCCCTTTTGTAGGATGTCCACATCATTAGGAGATTTGATTATGACTCCTAGTTTGCAGTCATCTGCAAACTTTGTTAGCCAAAGACCTTCTGTGTTAGCCTGTACTTCAGAGAAGTAGATACCAAACAGGAGAGGGCCTAGGACTGAACCCTGTGGTACTCCACTTGTCACTGGTCTGAAGTTGGATTTAGAGTCTGCTACTTTCACAGTGTGGGTTCAGTCAGTGAGCCAGTTGGCAACCCATCTTGTGACTTAGGGATTTATACCTAGTTTAGTAAGTTTATCTATAATTCCAGAGTGGGGGATGGTGTCGAAAGCCTTGGCAAGATCTAGATAGGCTGTGTATATCACCTTGCCCTCATCTACAGCTTTGGTGACTGCTTCAAAGAAGTCTATCAGATTTAGGAGACATGATCTGCCTTTTACAAACCCGAAATGGGTAGGGTCCAGAGTTTGGAGATTACCAATGTCATTGTTTATAAGTTCCATGATGATACGCTCCATAGCCTTGCAAACCAGGCTCATCAGGCTAATGAGGAGGTAGTTCCCAGGGTCCGTGTTGGCTCCCCTCTTGTGGAGTGGGATAACTGTTGTGCCATTCACTGGGCACACAGCCTGAGGTAAGGCTATGATTGAACATGGTACTTAGGTGGGGTGCCAGTTCGTTCTGTAGTTCATGTAGAACGCAGCCTGGGATGTTGTCAGGTCCCATGGATGCTGTGTTCTTGGCTTTGGAGAGTGTGTTTTTTACCTGTGCAGCCGTGATTACAGGTACTTTTCATTCTTCTGGTATAGAGATGGGCCCTTTAGGGGATGAGAGAGGGGTAAAGTTAGCACTCAACCTATCTGCCAGGATGTTGGCAATATCAGTTGGTTCTGTATATTTAGTGCCATTGTGCTGTAACTCAGAGCAGATCTGAGTGTTGCCATTGAGATTCTTGACATAGCTATAGAATGCTTTGTGGTTGTCTTTAGAATCAGTCGCAATTTTGTTTTCGTAACTAGCTTTGGAGGATTTTATGAGGGATCTCAGCTTCTTACTGAGGCTGACCATGGAGTTTCTCCAATCATGGGATTTTACTCTTTTTGCAACAGTTTCTTTCTTCTGTTGTAGAGTTTGTTTATAGCAGTGGACCACAAGATTGGCTTCCTTTTTTTGGAGGATAGCATCTTGGTTCTGTTAGGGATTGCACAATCCATGCACTCGTGTAAGTGCTTATAAAGTGCATTTGTATAGGATTCAGCAGTCGTATCTCTATTGTCCATCAGCATGGGTGTCGTGAAGTTTGCCACTTCTGTCTTAAGAAGCGTGAAGTTGGCTTTGGAGAAATTTGTTACGGTGGTTTCCCTAATAGGGGGTGGGGCTGGGATGTGGATATCTAGGATGATTTGCTTGTGGTTGGATCTGACCAATGAGGAATTGACCTCTGGTGTGGAACACTGGTTGCCCATGTTGGTAATGACCAGGTCTAGGATATTCCTGCCTCTGGTGGGGGTGTGGATAAGTTGATCCAAGGCATTGCAATTTATGAATTCCAGAAAACGTTGAACACAAGAGTTGGTACATGAGTAGTTTTCCCTGTTAATGGTGGGGTAGTTGAAATCACCCATTATTAGGGTGTTAGGTTGTACCCTAATATTTTTCAGTGTATCAAGAAATGAGGAGTGGGAATCTGGGGGCATGGTGGGGGAATCTGTAGCAAGCTACAGTTTGCATTGCAGTCTTGCCCAGAGTTAGTTGCACTTAGATAATCTCAGATGCATTATGCTGAGCAACTAGCCTGGAGGTGTGGATATCCTTAATGAATATGGACACGCCTCCACCTTTAGTGCTTCGGTCCAAGTTAGGTGGCTGAAAGGTGTGGTATGAATTATAGCCTGGTAATGCAGGGGTTCTCTCTGGAGCCTTGAACCAGGTCTCTATCACCGCACATATGTCGGTGCGTCGGATGAGTGCATTTTGAGGCTGGCTTAGACATCTAGCATTGAGTAGCATTATCCTCAGATTTTGCTTGCTTGTACCTGTTATGGTGGTGAATTTGTCATTTGAATCTTGCCTAAAAATGCACTATAGGGGTGGCAAGAGCCTTAGCCAGTATCCAGAATCCCAAGGGCGACAGGTGCAGACCATCTCTGGCAAAGCATAGTGGTTTGTCAGTCATGTCATCCCAGGCAGACAGATACTGGATTCCCTTAGAATGACACCAGAAGCTTAGCCAATTGTTGAAGTCAATCATTTTGTCCTTGTACTGTGGTATCATTCTGGGTGATGGCAGGATGCTACTCAGGGCTAGGGTCATACCTGCCTGGGTTACAAGATCAGAAAGCTCCTCCATGTCTCTTTTCATGTAGTCCAGGGAGGTACGTCTCAGGTCATTCACACCAACATGGACAATGACAGTCATATTTGTACTTGCTGTGGAGTGACCTGAGTACATGCATTATGTGGTGAATCCTGGCACCTGACAGGCAGCTGACAGTGACTTTCTCCTTTTTAGCCTGGTGAGTGGAACATCAGTGTGCCTGACTATAGAGTCACCTATGACTAGAGTGTTAGATACGTTGTTATTACTTATGGGCTGTGGTTGAGTTGCACACTGAGTTTGTGGGCTATGTGTCATTTGGGTTGCGTTGGGGGTGGAGGTTGCTTGCGTTTCTGCTTTGCAGATCCCTGTTGCTTGGGTAGATTTTTTTGAGAGCCACCATGAATGTAGGTGTGTGTTTTGTGTTTCTATGTGTGTGTTATGGTGGTGTAGGTTTTGAGGGACTATGTGATGAGTGTGGTATGGTGCAATTGTTTACCTTCTCCTCTTGACTGTCTAGTCCAGTCTTGGGTGAAGAGAGCTTTGCTTCCTGTTTGGTTATATAAGTGCATCTTTCACAGGTTGTAGTGTTGAGTGGTAGGAGGAGAGGGTTGTCTGTGTACATGAGGCAATTGCTGCATTGCCCCAAGATGCCCAGATTCATCAGGTAGACAGGAGAAAACACCAGGAGCTGACCCTTAGACAAGCCTGGATAGGTGCTTATTTATTAAGTACTAAAAACTGTTTTTCTCTAGACAAGTGAGGAAAGTTGAGTGCTGTAGTAATATGTAGCTTATTTAGTGCTTACAATGAGTTCTGAAAAAGTGCTGAGCTCAAAGAAACAGATTTTAGTGCTGAAACTAGAAAACTGGCTAGTTCTAAGAAGCAAAATTAAGCTAGATGGCTTCCCTCCAACACAGAAAGGCATGGGGGCTCAGAAGCTTGCAAACAGTTCTGGATACAGCAAATCTGTATCTGGACTAGACAAGTTATAGGAAAAGCAGGAAACAAGCTTAGAAACATTTTTTTTTAAAGTTCAGTTTGAAATGGCAGAAACAGTCACAAGTAACAAAGTTGAAACCTGAAACAACTTTAAAAAAAGCTTGAAAGAACCAATGAGGTTCTTATTCCAAGGCGTAATCCAGGCAACCCCAGTCAGCCAATGACCACAAATAATTCACTCTCACTGAAATTCTATACTGGCTTTTGCTAAGCTTGTACCACCGTCTTACTCAACAACATTCTCTATATTATAACAACATTCTCTATATTATTAACATTGACATTTGAAGCACTCATGCAAGAAGATACAGTTGCATTTCCTTAGTATCATAGATTA
Organism: Protopterus annectens; assembly: GCF_019279795.1. Classification (NCBI taxonomy): domain Eukaryota; kingdom Metazoa; phylum Chordata; order Ceratodontiformes; family Protopteridae; genus Protopterus; species Protopterus annectens. The sequence goes on from NC_056735.1 coordinate 795,256,916, forward strand.
AAATCACCATCAGTCACAGTACAGGTTCCTTTACCTTTGGCCTTGCCTTCCTTTTTGGGGTTGGCATCTACAGTTGTGCCACTGTACGAACTAGAAGTGCTTCGGCATACCTTCCCTGATGTAAGTGTGCTGGCTGTGTTATCACACTTATTATTGACATTGGCACTGGTATTCATACATGTAGCATGACACGTATCATTATTGTCCATAGAAACATCAGACAACCAGTGAGTGTTAGCAGTGATATCTGCGAGGCAATCATATTCATGAATAAAACTGCAATTAGGAACACTAGCAGCACTAACTGTGCATAGTGTATCATCTATCACACTCAATGGACTATCGAAAACAATTAAACTGTATACATCTCTACCATTTCTGAGAGGGCTAGTGGGACCAGTGGCTAGGGTCAAATCTACAGGAGAGCTAGAATTAGTCCCTGGTATCACTGTGTCCTCTAGACAAGTGTCCCCTGGGTTGGCTTCATCAAGGTCTGCAAGGCAGAAACTGAAACTATTTTTATAGAACCCTTGCTTAAGATTTAGCTTGCAGCAGAACAGTTTCAAGATAAGTATCAGATCTGTGATACTTGCTCCCTCAGATGCTATAATATTAAACCCTTTTTGCAGGACAGACACTGCATCTGTTTCCAGGGGTTATCTGAAGAGGTTAAAAATGGCTTCTGTTGCAGAGTGGGATCTGGGCCCAGGAGTTTTTCTTTGGCCACTAGTATCTGGCATTGCTCGTCTCATTTGTCTTGCTTATCAATGTAACATTTGTATAGTTTGACTTGGTGCTACCCTTGTAATTTGGGCAGGGTGTCAGCTTCCCATGAGCAGAGAATGAGGTTAATGTAAGTGGGTGCCATTTTTTGCACCCATAGCCACCCCTTTGAGCTGCTAGTAGGTAGTTTTATTAAAGGTGAAAGAGTTGTTGTCTAACACTAAGTTTAGTAAAATGCTGAAAGTGGAGACCTGTTCTTGGTTCCAGCCACCGTGTTCCCTGAGGTACTTTTCTGCAATTTGGATTCCTTCCTTGTGGGGTTGCTAGTGTACAGGGTGACCACATCCAGGGTGACGAGTATTAATTAGGTTAACTCATCCTTGGTGCATTTTTCTTGAAACTGGAAGATCTGATCAAGTAATTTGCAGGAGTCCTTAAGGTAGAATTCAGAGTTTTGGATGACTGGCTAAGGTAGAAATCTAGCAGTTGTAATATAAACTCCATTTTTGTCCTTTTTGATGAAACAATGTGTCAGAGGGGAGGCTATGATTGTTTTTTTGTAGATTTTTGGGATGCCAAATAGCTTCCCTACATCTGGGGCATCAATTTCATAATGTGAAATCTGTTTTCGTAATAATTAGGTCTGGAGCATGGCTCAAACGGTGCAGGGCAATTGATTCCTCTTTGTTGAGGTTGAAGCACTTGGAATGGGTCTATTGTTCAAGGCTGTTCTAAACTCACCCCCAATTAATATTCTTGGAGAATTACTGCATATCTGAGCAATACATATTGCAAGACATTAAAAAAACACTCCAGAAACTTGGCTCCTGGATAGAACCAACACTGCCTTACAGATAATGCAAGACAAACCTTAGCATTTACCTACCATCTTCCATCCCTAGTATTGCCTTACCTATTCTTACAAACCTAAATACTTTACATAATGTTAAAATCTGTACCTGTTACAATAAGGTCACTTATTTTCTTCTGCCAACATTTTACAAAGGAATCCTCACTGCACAACCCTTATATAACTAAGCGTGATCGAGCTACCTAGGTATTTAACATGCTAACAACTTATTAGTGTGCACATTCTTATACATGCACCAGAAAAATGTATAGAACTAATAGATACTGTGCAGTACTATTCTCCAGGTACAGGCAACCAATAAACTCTTACTAATCACAACAAAATCTAATAACTCATATTGTGACTTAGTATACTCCCATTATGAATCTAAGCTCTGGAACACCATTCCAACAGAGCTAAAGCAGACCATGAAACTTTACACCTTCAGTTTCTTAAACAATACCTAAACAATATGTGGTTGCTGTCATGCTCCTCACCTGGGTAACTCCATTCTTTTAACTTATACTCCCTGACCCATTATAACCTCTACCTATGTCTATACAACACACTTTTCTAAGACTTTGACTCAATTCATAACTATCTTAATCTCCACTTTACATGTCAGTTTTTTTTCTGACATTCCTCCTTTATCCTTCTTTTTCAAATATGTTTCATCATTCTCTTAGTAGCAGGTTGCGTGTGCTATGCATCTGTCAATCTCTCACTCTCTCTCTTTCTCTCCCCTCTTAGCATTCACTGTCATCTACTTGCATTCCAAATCACACCCCTAACCTCATGTTTATTTATTCCTAACATCTATTCTGTAACCGTCATTATTCATGTCTTATTAGTAATTTCTCATTTCTGCTATTCACGTATATTGCACATGAACCATTTACATACTAAATGTTTCATACCATGCATTTAGTGCAATGTACAATGTCACCATGGAATAAATACATGTTTTAGCTTTGTATAGTATCACTACAGAACAATTACCTGTTTGTATCTACATGTCATAGGAAGTATCTACGAAATATGTATTTGAATATATATTTTCTGTCATGAGTATCCTAAATGTATCACCTGGAGATTTACTCCACAGGCCTCCACTGAAAATGGCCTTGGCCCAGGTTACACTTTTCTGATTGATAAAGACAAATAAATAAACAATGTAGTATACGTTTTGTGTGTCAAATTTGATGTAAAGTCAGAAAAACATGTTTTTCTAAATTGGAAATAAGATGAAGTATAGGCCTAAAATTGTTAAAATGGATGCGCCTGAATATGTTTGTTGTCAAGAAAAATGTGTTTATAGGAATACATCTGCAAGAAAACTAGTATTTATGTTATCGTAAACCCAACTGCCTGCAAAAAAAAAAAAAAAAAAAAAAAGGAAAAGGAAAAAAAAAAACTCTAGAACCATTGTCTTTGATAATGTTTGCAGTTTCAGATTTGACAAGTTAGGGCCTAATGTTCAGTAGAAACATTATGAATACTTTGGAAGCAGTGTAACATAAGTGAAACTGAAGGTGTTCTGTGTGGCATATAATTGTGTTGGAGAGTTGTGTATGCTAGGGTAGGGGCAGTATTTTAGTTTTGGCAATATAGAGTAACAGTGATAGGTATGGGGAAGGGGATTATGTGTGCTGCAAGTTTCAGTTGTGACAGAAGTGATACTCTCATAATTGGACTGAGTACAAGATTTTTAGAGATGCAGCATATGATTAGAAATGACCGTGCTGAAATGGATTTTGGTTTATCTCTAAGATGCACAGACCCTAGAGCTACCCATCTGCTTTTGCAATTTTAGGCACATATTTCAAACTATGAGACAATTTGGGATTGGTACATGATTACAGAGTTGGGATCGATACATGATTGGAAGTAGTGTTTGGTTTAGCCTGTAGTAAGAATGGTGTCAAAGAGTTTTTACTCAACGTGTTTCCTTCGTCAGGTTCCTGCATTGATCACAAAGTTTTACTCTTTGAAGAAGAAGGATTTTTATTTTAAAATGATCACTTACAACTACAATGACATGCAAATACCAAAATAGCAGGAGTTGTGCCCTTAGTTTTTTTTCTATCTGATTTAATAGAAACTTTAAAATAAAGGATAATGTAAACATCATTTAGTGGATAAGATGCAAATTTCTAACTAAAAGTTGGTTAAAATGATGTCATTACTACATGCTGAATTTTTGATATTGACTTGCTCTTTGTGAATATTCTGATAACCCTTGTGTTCAAATCATGTAGTAGCAGGTGAGTTGATGACCTACAGTGTTTTAATTATTTCATCTGAATTAATTACAGTAAACAAAACCATTCAATTCCAAATGCTTAGCACACTGAACTCAGACAGTGGCATCCTCTAGCACCTATGCTCCTTTTTGTTGCATAGCTAACTCTGATTAATGCACTTACCTCAATCCACAAACATCCACCAGCACTTATTATTGCTTTTACCTCTACGCCTTTATGTAAATTCATATGCCTCCCTTTTTGTAATACGTTGCCTGACATATGATAAAAATGTCATATACACAGTATAAGCTCCACTTGACTCTTTTATTGAAACAATTAGACCACAAGCTGCTTCAATAAAATAGCAAATGAACTATTGATATAATTATCAGCTAGTACCTATTCTATACAGTACACTACATCACCCTACAGGCCATAATATCCATATCTTTTAGATTCCACTTAACTTCACTCCATTTATTTCATAGATATGTAAGTAGGATTTCAGTAGGATGAAAGAATACTGGGGGAATTTGGGCTTCTTTGTTCTTAATCTTGCATGGTATTATACACTGGTGTTTCATTACAACACTGAATATGCATCTGATTCACTGTTCCAGTGTTACTGTGGGCACTGGCCTCTCTCTCCCATTGAAAATACAAGAGCCCATGGGTTAAAGAGATATTCTGTACCACAATGCTGCAATCAGAGTTATAGATGGTTGGATGGCCATTTTCTGAGTTTGTTTCTCTTTCATAAAATCAGTAGTATGAGGGAGCTCATCTATCATATACCTACAGCAGTAAGGCCCCTGCATTATTGTTATCTATAGGTTCAGAGGAGATTACTAGGATAATGGCTTAAGTTCCCTTATAAGCCTAGCCAATATAACCTCATTTTAACAAATATATCACCCCTAGGGGCAAGAGGGTGGCATGGGTTTGTGCCTATGCCTTTAGTATCTTACAGCTTGCCCCTGTCCATAAGAGGAATAGGCACTACCCCAAATGAGAATTTGTAATTCACATTCATTGCTCCACATTGTGTTTGAATAGATTAAGGAAAAGGTTTGGCTTAACATGAACAGCAAGCCTGTACCCAAAGAAGGAACAATCTCTATGACACATATCTTGTCTCTCCAGCAAGTTTTATTTGAGTTACTGACTAGGTTTAGATCCCTAGATCAGGTAACCCCTGTGTTGTTTGACTTGCAGATGTGTAGCATCTGGGCTGTATTTGTGAGTGTCTTGTAGCTCAGGCATAGGTCACCTCTAAATAGTTGGTAGGAGACAGAGTAAAGGGGTAGGGTTTTAGTCTATCCATGTAGGACATTTTATTTACATCGTATTTTTCTTTGTGATGAACCTCTAAGTTTGCAACAGTTACTGTAAGTGCCTAGTCAAGTACATGCCAAATGCCATATTGTACTTGATTATTGGTCTACTAAGGGCTCAGTACAGTGGGGCTATACTTTTCTTGGATTGGGATACCATTCCTTTCCAAGTTGAAACACATGTGAAGGACATCCTCACCTTTGTGGACATGTGTTAGTCAAAGTTCAGGCTACTATCTCTCTGTATACCAAGATTTCTTACCTCTGCATCAACTCATAGGGGTGTGCTATTGATATTGTAATACCCAGGAGTATTTAACTTCACGAAGGGTATGATAATGCATTTTTAAACACTGAGTTTTAGGCCATGGTTCTGTTACCAATCATTTTTCTGATTTAGACCTTCCTGAAGGATATATACATCACTGCAGGAGTTAATGACTGCCCACAGCTTTGAGTTATTAGCAGACTTTGGTACTCAGAGACTTTTCACATTAGTCTTGACTTCAGTAAAATATATTCCAAACAGGAAGGGTCCCAGCACTGAGCCCTGTGGCCCAATACTAGTAAGTGAAGTCTTGCTGGATCTAGATTCACCCACTTTAACCACATGTCCTGTCCATGAGCCAATTGGATGTCTAACTGGTGATGTATGGATTTATGCCCAGATTTGTGAGTTTATTTTTAATTCATGAGGGGGAACTGTATGAAATGCTTTGGTCATGTCGAGGTAGGCAGTGTATACTGTTTTATCCTCATCCACAGCCTTAGTGACTTTCTCAAAAAAATCCACTAGATTCAGCAGGCATGACCTGCCTTTAGCAAAAGCAAATTGGGGTGGGTCCAGTGTTTGGAGCTTTCCTATATCAAAATTTATCAGGTCCATAATTACTCTTTCCATATCCTTACATATAAGACTAATCAAACTTATGGGACTATAATTTCATGGATCAATAAATGGTTTTCCTTTATGCTGAGGGATGGCTATGGGTCTATATTATATTCGAAAGACATATTCTGCGAATGCATCTTCATATATTCGAAAGACATATTCTGCGAATGCATCTTCATTGATCACCAGCTACCAAATTTCACTTAGGCAAACCACAGAATCTTTCCCATGGTTTGGAAACACTTGGCCATAACCTGAACGTTGACCTTTTCCCCACTGTAGTGCGATCTCTGAGTTGGTACATATAGTTGGGGGTGTGTGGGAGCTCAGCCCCCCATGTTGGAGGTGTGGGGGTGAGACACCTGACTTGGGTGGATTTGATTTACTATCTTGTGTGTTACATGCAGTTGGTGGGTGAGTGTTTCTGAACCATGGGATAAATTCTGCGGTTTGCTGAAGTGTTTTTCGGCAGCTGGTGATTGAAGAAGACATATTCATGGAATATGTCTTTCGATGAATTAATATAGACCGGATGACTATTGCTGTCTTCCACTCTATTGGAAGAAAGGCTGTTCAGAGGCTGTGTTTAAACAGAGATCCTAATAGGCCTGATAAGTCCTGATTTAAGCTGTTTAAGAGGCAACCCTCTATATTGTGATGCTTCATTGAAATCACATTCTTAGCTTTAGAGAGTGCAGTGGCAACCTGTTCTTTTGTGAAAATTAGTGATGGAGTGGAGGAGGATATTTCTTGAGGTAGAACAGGGGCTGATGGGAAGGCTAAATCTAAGCTTGAATTTGTCAGACAGCAGATTTGCTATATCTTCTGGCCGAATATATGTGATGCCATCTACAACTAATTCCACACATTTTTGGGTGTTGCCCTTAAGATTGTGTACATAACTGAAAAATTGCCTTATGGTTACCCTTAGCTTTGGAGGTTATTTCTACCTGCAATTCTGTTCTGCTTTCAGAGACTTCACTAATTCCCTGATTCACTTATTGTGATTAATTAGGGACTTTTTGTTCTGTTGGAGACATTCCCTCTTACTTCTCAACAGGATTTTCTTTATTTTGCTGTACAACCTATTAATACCAGGGTTTGTTTTTGCAGTTTGACCTGGGTTTAGTTTGGTCTAGTACTACCTTTTCTATGCAGTTGTTTATACACTCATACAGGGCTTTTGTGTATGCCTCATCATAGGTTTCTACGTTTTCTTCGTTTGGGGGAGCTTGGAAACTAGCTATGCCATTCTTTAATAGGGTAATTTACCTTAGAGAAGTTCCTAACGTTTTTGTGGTTAGGTGAGAGGATTAGTTCAACCTCATTTCAAAGGAGACTTCTTTGCAATTTCATCTAACCAGTGAAGACATCACAAGGGGAGGGTAAAGCACTCTCCCATAATTGTGAGTGCCATATCTAGGTTATTTGTTTCCGCAGAGTGAGTGCAGATGCTACTTCAGGGCATTTAACTTTACAGTCAAGAAATCTTTGGAACTGCATGTTATTGGTCATGTATGCCTCCAAATTAATAGAGGGATAGTTAAAATCATCCATGAGTATGGTAATGGATTGGATGGTGAATGAGTCTAATAACTTCAGGTATGATGTATGAATTTCCTGGTTCATGTGGGGGGGGGGGCTGCAGCTATCAAGACTATGATAATAGATTTTTGCCATGGTTAGTTGGACATGGAGTAGCTCAAGCATGTCATATTTTTAGACCAGCCTTGAGGTGTGCTTATCCTTTATGTAGATAGATACACCTCCACTTTTTGCTCTTTTATGTTCTAGGGGTGTTTGGAATGTATGAAAGACATTATAGCCATGCACTTCAGGAGTGCTTCCCATGGCTTTGAACCATGTTTCAGTAACTGCACAGATGTCAGCATTCCCCAGGTTGAGGAGAGATTCTAAAGTGTCCAGTTTCTTGTAGAGACTCTGTCACTTTAACTCCACTAACAGGAATAATGTTACATACCTACACATACTAAGTCCAAGACAGGCTCTTGGGTTTTAGGAGCAACATATAAAAAGTGTGATGTTACTAGTTACACAATTCCAGAAGGAAAGTCTCTGAACAGCACTGTTTGAGGACATGAGTTGTCCTATCCAACATACATTTAACCTACAGGGCCCTTGTATATCTTATTGCAATGATACCTTCTGAATGAGCCTGTTAAACACAGGATTAGAATCTGAGTCTTTTGAGTACTTAAAGTCTCAACCAGCTATAAACTCTTAACCATGCTTTCATTGTAATACTTGTGTCAAGAGTTACTCTAACTGTAATATGTAAGAAGAAAATGCCTAACACCTAGATCCAACAGTGCAGACACTAATTTTCTCTTCTTTAACTCTTTTTTCCTATTTTATTACAGTTGTAGGCTGTTTGCTCAATGTGGCTGTGATCATATGAAGTAGTGCCATTTGTGCAAGGGAGAGTAGGGCAGTTCATGTGTAACATATGCCAGCAGAGCTAGTTTTGTAAGGAATTTTATGTCATTTGACTATCACAATAATTTGTACAGATGCTAGGTTTAAAAATGTACTTGTAAAGTTGCTTGTGTTAAAAATGCATCAACTGTGGTTCCTGCTGGACAGAAAAGAGATATACATGTATGACAGACAGTATTATTATAACTGATTAAATGCCTATGTTTTAACAGAGATTTCTGGAAGGGAAAAGGTTAATCTCAGTCTAGCTAGTTTTGAAAAATAGGTTGAAAATTAAATGGGTTCATTTAGGGCATAAAGATTTTATCTTGCAGGTCTGACTACAGCCAGAGGCAAAATGTCTGGGAAAGCAGGACTAGGAACCATACTGTATTGTCCTTATGGGTGAACTAATTGCTACCATTGCTACCTTGGAAGGGTGCACATTTTTAAAATTGTTTCATATCTTTCAGATGCTGCAACAGATCTTAGCAAAGCTCTGGGTATTAATTGTACAAGTGTCAGGTGACCAGATGGGATGTCATTTTATAACTGGCACTGAAATTATTATTTAGATATTAGTGAGATATATAATGGAACTCCCACAGCAGCACTTTGTTTTTCAAAACTTGACAGGAAAGATCTATCACAGATATCTCACATAACCTCTTACCTCATCTTGCCTTGCTGCAGTAAGTAACTCAACACACATCATGCTTCCTGTAGTAAGTAACTTAACTAGGGACAGTCAGGAAAATATAGTGAGATCAGTTAAGTATTGTTTCCTGCATCTGTTTGAATCTAACCAACTGTGTTTTTTTTATATCTCCTGTGACTGAAACTTTGGTGTTTATTGTGGGTTCCTATGAGTTCAACAAAAACGCATTATGTCGAATGCGTTTTCGTCGACACATGTAGAGCAAAAAGGCAAAACAGCGAAGCAGCTGTTCAGCAAAATTGACCGCTTCATTGTTTTGCCGTGTTCTGAAGTGTAGTGTGGTCCCTTGTCCGGTATAGCTTCCGAGCATGATTGTGCAACAGTTACTGACCTTAGGATTAGGGTGAGGGTTAAGTTAAGTGCATATGTATGAAAGTGTTTATTGTTGTATATTTTATGTTAAATGTATGGATGAGTTCCGTGTGTATGTGTTTTCAGTTGTTTACTTTTGTTTTGGGGGGGCTAGAGTTAGCGTTAAGGTAAGTGTGTATGTGTTTGGAGCTGTTTATGTGAATGTGTGAGAGTTACTGACCTCAGAGTTAGGGTGCGGGTTAAGGCAAGTGCATATGGTTTAAAATGTTTATTTATTTATTTTTTTTGTTAAATGTATGTCTGGGTTATCTGCATATGTGTATTTAGTTGGTTACTGTTTTTTTGGGGGGGTATAATTAGGATTGGGTATGTGTGTTATGTGTTTGGAAGTGTGTAATGTGTTTTTTTTTATTTTGCGGGGGTTGGAACAACAATTTCTTTCCCTAGGAAAGAAATCACTCTTCTTCGGATGCGACATTTTCAGCTTTATCTGAAAATGTGTTGATGTAACATCATTCGCTGTTTTAAGCGTTCAGTGTTGCAATATAGACCCGTTTATTGTGACTAGGTATTCAGTATTCTCATGTTTTCGATGTAATTATTTATTATTAAATATTTCTGTACTTTTCATTGTGGCTGGTCTTTTAGAGAATACTTTTAACATCTGAAGAGTACTTATGCTTATTTTAGTGACACTGCTACCACTCCTAAAAGCCTTGCTGCATTGGTCAAATCCTACCACGTGTACTAGTATTAATTTTACTCTGTATAATTGGGTACCCATGTAAGTGCTTTAGAGTAGCTGACTGATGGCAGCATAATTACCTTATAGTTTGGGCAGAGGGGGCACAGCTGGTAAATCTGTGCCAGCCTTTTCCAGGTGTGTGTGTGTGTGTGTGTGTGTGTGTGTGTGTGTGTGTGTGTGTGTGTGTGTGTGTGTGTGTATGTATATGTGTGTGTGTGTGTGTGTGTGTGTGTGTGTGTGTGTGTGTGTGTGTGTGTGTGTGTGTGTGTGTGTGTGTGTGTATGTGTGTGTGTGTGTGTGTGTGTGTGTGTGTGTGTGTGTGTGTGTGTGTGTGTGTGTGTGTGTGCATGCATGCGTGTGTGCGTGTGTGTGTGTGCATGTGTGTGTGTGTGTGTGTGTGTGTGTGTGTGTGTGTGTGTGTGTGTGTGTGTGTGCGTGTGTGTGTGTGAAAATCAAATATCCAAGTGGATGTGTCAGCTACTTGGAACAGTGATCAGTGTGCAGTTTTGTCTTGAACCTGGAGAGAGAGAGTCTAGGCCCAGATGTGGTGTCTGCTCCCTGTGTGCTCTTAAGGGAAATTGTGCTTGGTGCAGACAGCTACCTCTGGCAATATTCTGTGTATACATTTTTGTTCCTAGTGGCTGTCCCTCGCCATTGTCAGTGGTGAGGATTGAGGCTCCTTCATTGCTGGCCTGCAGTAAGGACCATTATAGCACCTTTCACCTAAGATTGTTCCCTACAAAGAACTAAAACCACAACCTCCTGACCACACAAACAGGCATACATCAGCTGTTAATTATCTTCTTAACCGTTGAGCCTTTTCAGAATGGTTTTCCCCATAATACTGTCTGTATGATTCTTTTTAGTCTTTGCACTTAGAGACCTAGAAATCTAAAATATTTCAACATTTTTTCCATTACATTTATATAGAATGTTATTTGTATAAATATTTATAAAATACCATTGGATTTGACTGCCTCTGTAAGAAAAACTTTTGATTTACTCTCTTGTGTGTTACATGCAGTTGGTGGGTGAGTGTTTCCGAACAGTTGGAGAAAGCAGAATTTCAATTAATGAAAAAAGCTAATAATATTTTTAATGCCCCTACACAGACAAAGAACCAGATTATCACTATGATACACAACATTGTGTACTTAAGTATAAAATCACCTCTTTTGTTTATTTTACTCTGAAGAGAACTGAAAGTTTTGCATTTGTTTTTAGCTGACCTTTGGAAAAGTGGAACTCTGTCAGTTTAGAAAGGTCATTCTGTACTGAATTCCACCCAGATTTGAAATGGCAATAGTTCTTTACTACTTCAACCTATACTTATGAAACTTTAAGGAAAATAATGCCTAATAATCCTATGTTCCTTTTGTTTTGCACAGCCTAAACCTTTACAGAGGTTTGACAAGAGAATCCCAAATGTGTGCATGCCTCTTCCACTATGAGTGGACAAAAGCAAATGCACTGAAGAGTAGAATCTCCAAACTGCATTCACCAAAAGAAAAATACCAAAATACATTTTAGGTGTTTTTGCGAGGGGGGGGCAAGTCTCCCCACACCCTGAACTTATATATACCAACTTATACTAACTCCAGCATCCCCCAAAAAGAACATCACTGGTGGTACAAATCACAGACAGTGATTTCCTATGGAGTAACTCATGTCATTGGCAAGCTGAACGTTGGGCAATTGAAGCTCAATTGTTCAATCTTCTTCCACCCTTCAGATACTCATGAATGTTGGTCAAAGCTAGTAGATACATATATTTTACTATTGGAACTACAGATGCTAGATAATATTACTTTTCCCTAAAGGTGATTAGTATTTTGGTTGTCTTTTCTTAAGATGTCAACAGTGATATGATTTAGGTACATACTGAGTTTGTCAGTTTGAAAATATGTTGAATGTGCATGTTTGAAAAAAAAATTACTAAGAGCTGCCTGATGTTAAAGCATACAAATGGATTTATAAGACTACAGTTGCTACCTAGTAACAAAGGACCATTTTTCTGCATCCTAACAAAGCATTACAGTAAATTTCATAGAGTAATATATCATTGCATCCTGTTATAAAATGCACATAGCTGGTGGTTCCAGCTGTAAAGACACATATATGACACCATCTTCTTATAAAGCAGTTTACTGCACATGAGTCTAAATAGGTAGAGAAGGGTTCATATGACTATTAACAAAATATTTAATCAGAAGAAATAAATAGAAAATGTAATTCTGATGCATTGTTAACTCAATAAAGAAGTATTTTAGGCAATGAATATAACACAAAATTTCAGACAGTGGCAATATAGGCATATGAATTAAGGCCAGCATGTAGCATGCCTTTAGAATACTATAGATTTGTGTCTGTTTGAGACTTTATAACAAAACCTTCATACGTCTTATACATCATACTTCATAAGTCTGCAGTTCTAACACCTGTCTGAATTTATGTCTACAGCTGTAGAATCTTGAAAGCATGACATTGCAGCCATAGTATAACTATTTTTTTTGTTCCAATATTGAGGACTTCTACTTCCAATATAGCTCAATCTAAACAAAGAAACATTTTAGGCCATCGTTGTACTCATCATGCTCCAAAGAAGTTTACCACAGCACCTGAAATGAAAACTGATGATAATGCAAAATGTCAGACTCTAGCAGTAAAGGCACCTCAACCAAAGCCACTGGTACATGCCTTTCTAAAGCTATGACACTATCAGTCTTTGAGATTTCATTTAAAAAGGTTCAGGTAATGACAGTGTCCTGCTACAAAACTATTCTAAGACTTTCTCAAACCTTATATTGCATGTACTGCACTGAGGCTATCTTCACCAAGGCACCCAAAATGAAACATGAGTGTAATATAAAACATCATACTGTGGTGGTAAAGGCTCATGTACAAACACCACTGGTGCTCAGCTTTGAAAGAATATATCTCTGACCACTGGAGATTTTACTGCAAACATTTCAAGTACGGCGCAGTGGTGCAGCAGTAGCGTTGTTGCCTCACATAAAAAGGTTCTTTGGTTCGGTTCTCGGCTGGGGTGCTGTCTGTGTGTCCTCCCTGTGTTCGTGTGGGTTTTCTCCGGTTTCCTCACACATCACAAAAACATGCATCTTGAGTGTTTCTCCCCAGGCCTCTGCTGAAAATTGGCTTTGTTCCAAGTCAGACTTTCCCAGTTAACAAATGATAAATAAAGTAATTTTCCAGGAAATGCCATACATGTGAGTGTTTGTGCATGAGTGTGTATGTAGTATGGAAGAAAAACTGCAGCAGGGCTAGCCACCCAGCATTTTGAATATTAGCTCTAGATAATCGTCACTGTTGAAGGGGTGGCACAGTAGTGCAGCAGTTAGCATTAACAATTCACTGCAAGAGATTCTCTGGTTCAGTTCTTCACTAGGGTGCAATATTTGTAGAGTCTGCATGTCCTCCCTGTGTTCATGTGCCATTTTTAAAATGAGGAGGCATTTTTAAAATTCCCTTGGTGTAGCTGCTTGTCTCGTTGCGTGGAGTGCCCAAACCTTTTAATCTACATTTCCCTGGATCCCCACCAGGCCCAAGCCAAGTTCAGACTACTGGCCTGCAGTGGTCTTTAACAGAACTAGGCAATCTTGGGATCAGTGCTATTTTCAAAATATACAGAAACTCCTCCTTTTAATCTATTTTTCCCTGGATCCCCACCAATCCAAGTTCAAACTACTGGTCTGCAGTGCTCTTTAACAGAACCGGGCAGCCTATGGATCAATGTTATTTTCAAAATATACAGAAATTATGTTTTATCCTCTTGACAAAATTAATTGCTAGCCCTTGTTTATTTTCTATTTTTTAACTAAAACACTCCACCATGGACATTAACTCCCCCCACCTACAATCATGTACTTGCTAACAGCAATTTCCCATTGCATGCTGTTTAACTATTTGAAAGCCCTGCTATTTTTCTAGTGTTACTAAACCCTTTATCCTATAAATTGTGGTATTTCTAAATCACATATACACCAGGTACAAGTGTTTTTTTTAATTTATTTTATTTCATAAGAAAGCTATGCAACTAAGTCCAAAGTACCTACTGTTTTTCCAGATTGTTTCAGAACATTAGCTACCCCCCCAATTCTATACTTCTAACAGCAGTCTTTTTATATGTTGTTTTAACTATTTGTAATTTTGCTGTTTTTCTACTACTACTACTTAACCCTTTTTCTTATAAATTCTGGTCTTCCTAAAACCCACATAACTCCTTGGTAAAATTGTTTTATCTTATTTCAGTAAGAAAGGTTTTGAAAACAAGCAAGTGCAGAGTACTTACTGCCTTTTCTTATTGTGTCTGTAGACTTGCACATCTGTGAAGTCAGGGCCAGCCCTTGTCATCTTGCTATTGGCTATTTACTAATTTTCTGGTATATTCTGATCCTCCCCATCCCGTACAAGACCAATTACAGCCTAACCAGGGCCAGCACCTTTCATCATACTATTGGCTATCCCCCACTTTTTCTGGTTTATTCTGTCCTCCCCACCACTCACAAGACCTAATACAGCCTAACCTAGCTTTCTTAAGCTACAGGAGATCTTTTTAAATATCTCCTTGGCGTAGCTGCTTGTCTCATTGGGTGGAGTGCTCATATCTAAGGTTAGTTTTCATATTTGTTTCTCTTCATTTGTAAAATCTGTTGATGTTGATTTACATATTTGTAAAGTGTAATGAAGCTAAACATGTATTTTTAAGGGAGACAGTATTTGCAGTACCTCTATGTGCTCTTGAAACTGTTTACCTAGCCTTTGTATTAGTGTGGCCCAGGCACTGTACTTACTAGTGTATAGACTTGTTAGAGCTGTGTTACTGGTGTAGAGCATTGTTGTTATTGGAATATTATTTCTTTGATGCTCACTTTATTATTGCAATTTTAAAATAACTTACCCAGTTATTAGTGTGTACTTTTTCTCACCTATTGGTTTAGAATGTGTTATGCCACTTAAATTTGTATCAGTATTCCTACAACTGTTTTTAAAATCTTAGCAGTCCATGTTGCTCTTCTCTGCTTACAAGTACAGTATTGTACTGATTAATATGTGATTAGTTCTGTAAATGTTCTAGTTTCATCCTTTGATATATTTGCTATACTTGCAATTGCATTAATCTGTTGAACGTGTTAACTGCCAAAACGTGTCTTAAATTTTACATCATCACAAACGAAGGCATTTATCTGTGTATAGATTACCTAGTTATTTTTTCTCCACTCCTCTGTTAGCACCTTTGTACCTATTGCATTTTTTATTATTAACAAATGCAGTATATTGTGTTAATATTGTTTATTTTTCTTCTCAGCTCCTTCTTTTATTCTACTTTTCCCTGCATCCCTGCCAAGCTAAGTTCAAACTATTGGCCTGCAGTGCTTTTTAACAGAACCAGGCAACCTCAGAATCAGTATTATTTTCAAAATATACAGAAAGTGTTTTATGCTATGGATAAAATTAATTGCTAGCCCTTGTTTAATTTCTATATTTTACATAAAGCACTCCACCACAGACATTAGCATGCCCCCCTCCAAGCCTGTACTTTCTAACAGCAGTCTCCCTTTGCATGCTGTTTTAACTATTTGAAAGCCTTGCTGTTTTTCTACTACTACTGAACCCTTTTTCTTATAAATTCTGGTCTTCCTAAATCCCACAAAACTTCTTGGTAAAATTGGTTTATTTTATTTCAATAAGAAAGGTATACAAAACAAGCAAGTCCAAAGTACCTACTGTCTTTTCTTATTGTTTCTGTAGAGTTGCACATATGTGAAATCAAGGCCAGCAATTGTCATGTTACTATTGGCTATCCACCACTTTTCCTATGCTGCCTCTCCCCCACAAGACCAATTACCACCTAATCAGGGCCAGCCCTTTTCATCATACTATTGGCTGTCCACCACTTTTTCTGGTCTATTCTGTCCTCCCTCTCCCGCACAAAACCTATTACAGCCTAACCTAGCTTTCTTAAGCTACAGGAGCCATTTTTAAAATCCCCTTGGTGAGCTGCTTGTCTCTTTGGGTTAAGTGTCCATATCTTAGGTTCTGCCTGCAATACAGTAAAACCAGACAAAGTGTTGCAAGTGTTTTTCCTTTTCTCTTATTTAAAATCTACTTTGCTGCTTGTCTGATTATTTTTCTTTTCTATTTAGCCCTCTAAATGACCTTGCCAACCTGCTCTGTTCACCCTTCACTTTCGTTGGGCTCACTCCACTCCCCTATCCTACCCCCATTCCTACTCACCCCCACATTCATTACATTTATACCATCCATACCACACCCCTTCCTTTCCTCTAACCAATCTGTTAACTCCTTCTCCTTTCTGTTACCTCCCCATCACACTCTCCCCGCCTTCTGTCATACTACTTACCTTTGCCCTTCCCCTTAACATCCTTCTTTGCCATAATCTTGTTCTCTTATCTTTTAAGTAGCTCCACCTTCTTTTCAATACTCCCTACTGGTGCAAAATACTTTTTACCTCTGCACTTCCCACTCTTTCTTTCATCCTCTACTCATTTCTCAACATGTAGCCTCTCTATCTTTCTGCCACCTTTCTTTTCTTCCTTTCACTAACAACCTCTTACCTTACACCACTCTGCTATCAATCATCTACACCTACTCTCCCCTTTTTTTTCAGCAACCACACTACCTCTCACCTACATCTTATCCCTCCATAACTTTTTCCCATCTCACCCTCTGACCTCTTCAGAATTGCTCTTTTTCCAAATTCATTTCTCTCCACTACTCTAAAACAAAGACATCCTACTACTCTGAACCTACTCACATATCTTTTCAAATTCTTTGATACACTTCTCTTGGGTGGGGACATCCTCCCCAATCCAGAACCACCTGCCTCTACCTTTCACAAAATCTCAACTCAAACCTCTCCCCCTTACCTACCCCTTCATACCAACACTCCCTCACCCAAATCACTAAAAATCTTCTCTGTTAATTTTCAATGCAACATCTTTTGCTTTGATATAACTACCAATAGGGATGGTGGGGGTTGCCATCCTCTATTCCAATCAACTTAACCTTTCCACACTCTCTAGCTCTGTTCCTAGCTTTACACCTGCAGAAATTCTTATTGTAAACTGTCACCTTAACCCTCACAAATGATTTAACTTGGTCTCTATGTAATACCTCCCAGTGATAATATTTCTATCCTAGAGAACTTTCTCTCCTGGCTCACGTAACATGTCCCTTACAAAACCATTCTACTTGGTGATGTTACCATAGACTAGTCTAAACTGTCTACCTCATCCCCTACTCTGTCTTAACCTTCATGGATTTCACCAACCTATATCTACACCTACTTGAACTAACAAAAACTCCTTACCTGGACCTATCCTTGACTGGATCCTTATCTCACATCCTACCCATTATCAGAACCCTGGCATACTTTCTAACTCTTTAAGTGACTACTCCCCTATCTATATTCATAGATTCACCCAACATCCACCCAAAGATCATACATACACAGCATGTCGAAACCTTACCCATTTTGACCCAGATACATTTAACTGCAAACTTTCTACCATTAAATGGTCCTTCCTATATCACCTCCCTCTCATTGAGGCAGTAGAATCCTTCAATAAAACTTTCCTTGATGCTCTTGACTCAATTGCCCCTTCCAGAAAAATCAGAATTAAATGTAACTTTTCCCCCTGGCTCACAAAACAAACCCGCTCCATTATGCACAAAAGAGATGGTGCCTGGAAAGCCTGGCTTAAAAACAAATCCTCCATCCTTCTTCAAAGATACAAAGAGCTCAGAAACATGACCAAAAAATTACTCAACAAAGATAAGAAAGCTTTCTTCTGCTCTAAGCAATGTAGCTCACATAAAAATCCAAAGAAATTCTGGACTACTATCAATAACCTACTTCACCCCGTCAACCCATCTACTCCCAACCCCTTCCCACACAACACTTCTACTAAAACTGCCACTCTCTTTAAAAGTTATTTCATAGAAATAATCCAAAAACTGACACAGAATAGTAGTTCTAACTCCACCTCTCCATCACCCCATAACAAATTCCTCCCCATTGCTTACACTTTCCAACCATTTCCACCTTCCATTATTAAATCTCTCCTAAATAAACTTAAACATTGCTCCCCCTCTGCCAACAAATTACCCCCTATTTTCTTAAAGTTGCTGCATAGTCTATTGCATATCCTGTCTCTGATATAATCATTCCATTTCTGAAGCCCATGTCCCAGACATATGGAAATCCTTTTGTACAATCCCTTGCCACAAGGGTAGAAACTCTACTGATCCTTCTAATGTCAGACCCATTGCTATCCTACCCCCCTATTCAAAATCCTGGAAAAGTGAATTTATACTCAGTTACTCAAACACATTCTTGTCAACAACCTCCTATCTCCCACCCAGCATGGCTTTAGACCCCAACATAGTACAGCCATTGCAATACTCTCTGTCACCCAAACAGTAGCTGAAGCCCATAACAATAACTTGCTAGTCTCCTGTTTATTCCTCTGTCTAAGGCCTTTGATACTGTATCCCATTCCAAACTTCTACCTCCTCTGTTAACTGGTTTCTAGCTACCTTTCCAGCAGGCAGCAGTCCATTCACTGGTAAACTGTCCTCTCCACTTTCCTCCCAGTAAACACTGGCTTTCCTGAAGAATCTATCCCTGGCCCCCTCCTGTTCAGTATTTTTACTAACAAACTTCACTCTGCTACTAACCCCTTAACACTTCTACAATATGCCAATAACTCCACTCTCATCACCTCTGCCCACAGAATACCTGAACTTGTAGCTCTCACTCAACACACCTTCTCCTCTGTTTTGAAACCTGGCTTTTTGATATGCAACTCATACTAAATCCAAAAAAAACTAAACTCCTTCCCTTACTTTCTAAAACACATGCTCTGCATAAACCCTCCTACTCTATCACCTCCCTCAACAACACCACTATCAAACCTGACCCCCATACCAAACTACTTACAATAATCATTGATGATGAACTCAAATTCAATATACATATCAAACAATGTATAAAAACAACCCACCAGAAACTTGGTCTTCCCTATCACAACCTAAAATTTCTTACACCCTCCTCCAAACCCTCCCTAACTCAGTCCCTCCTTCTACCCTGTCTTTTTTTTATGCTGCCCCATCTTTACTAATGTTGAAACATCTCTTTTCTCCAAATTAGAGCAAACATATTAGAAAATAACCAGATTTGTCTCCAGTCTTCCATACAAATCCCATCACTGCCTCCAATGGCCTGAATCCCATAAACAACTTCTTTCTCAACTACATATTGCACACTCTATCCTGAATGATCCCTCTTTCTGCCCCTCCATCTCTAATCTACGGTCCTACTATAACCCCCAATGCCACCTCTGTACTATGAGCAAACACCTCCTTGACATATACAAACCCAATAAAAACATTAGAAGTCCCTTTATAAATACTCCATAGCCCATGCTTGGAACTTATTCCCTCTCAGTATAAGAAACACTCTTCAAAAATACCTGTTCAAACAAGAACTTAAACTTTATCTTCAAAAGGCATGGTCTTGTCCTTGTCAACCCCCCCCATTTCAATTATTCTCTCTTCTTACCTACTTACCTACATCTTTTCTTTTTCCTCATATACCCTGCACCTTCTGTTAATTTCCCTCTTTTTCCTATTTTTAAATGCACCAAAATAATAATAATAATGATAATAATAGGTTCTTGTATTACTATTAACTCTTTGCACATTGGAATGACCTCATGTATGGTATTCCACTGACTTTCACATGCTTTTTAATATTTAATATTTATAGATTTGTTAGCTGTCAATAGATTTATGTCATACTATTACTTGCTAGTACACGTATGTTATCTGTTGATTATATCTTTGTAACTTTTGTAATAATTAATTTTCCAGGAGATTTTCTTCTTGTGTCTGCACTGAAAATGGACCCCTGGCTCAGCTGGACTAACCCTGTTAACAAATGTCAATAAATAAATAAATAAATAAATAAATAAATAAATGTGTGTTTTTTTTTCTCTGCATGATCCAATTCCCTCCCACATTCCAAAGACAAGCAGTAGGTGTACTGCACATTCTAAACTGACTCTAGGTGTGAGTGTGCATGCATGTTTGAGTTATGGATGAACCATGACAGAGCAGCCAACTAGTAGTGTGGGCTTTATCTTTAGAGTATCACTTTTGAAGTGGCACTCAGAGCCCATGTGCAAAAATGGGAAATGGGTTGTGGATTAAATTAATGTATAGATTTCAGGTAATTGCAAGAGAGAATTTGGATATAATAGATACATAAGACTACAAATCTAACATTTTTTGGTATAACTAAGCCACTAAATTTGAGTCCAGAACTTTAGCCACTTGAAAGCACGGAATTGTAGTTATAACATATTACAACTGAATATATGCATATATCATAGATAGATAGATAGATAGATAGATAGATAGATAGATAGATAGATAGATAGATAGATATTCATATACAGAAAAAGAGAGAGTGGACGAGACAATGAGAATTTTTTTTTTGTTACTTACTATACAGTATTTTTGCTTTTGACCTAACAATAATATTGTACACATAGATTCTTGTCTTTATTTTACCCAGCCTTTTGTGCAGATGTTGAGTTTTTCCTTGGAGGAAACTATAACTAGTGTCAGACTGTAACAACAAAAGCCAACTGAAATGCAGGATTTTTTAGATGTATACAAGAGGCCATATATCAGTGACAGTGTAAAATAAAAATCATGAACTTCTAATAAGAGGCGTTGGTACAAAAAACACTTATAGGTGCCTCTTCTGACAATATGCACTGCCTTTGACTGGAAAGGAATCATATAAGCACAATACCCATATTGTTCTTTAACAGATACTCTCCACACCCCTATCACATCCCTATCACACTAGATCAATAATCCTTCAGAAATAATCTATAACTGACCCACAATATAATACCCACTTCTGTGTACTTGTGCAGTTTTGCTGTAAAAAATGAAAAACTTAATCAGCACAGTATGATATTTGACTTATTGTTGTTAGGCAAACACATTAATTCACAGCAAACATATTATATTTATTTGACTGTGACCATATCACAACAATATGCCATCATGTTATGCATGCCTCTTCATCCTTTTCACAAAAAAGACACCTACCTTCAATGTAAAACAATGTTAAAAACATGCTGGCTATGCCTTGCAACTCCCACTCTAATATCACCCACCCCATCCAACCACTACCTTTCTTTCCACTCCACTAACTACCTTGATTATAGCAAGCTCAGATGCTCATAAGCCTAGTACTTATTATACAGCAGGAACTTCTTATTGTACCATTTGTTAATGTCTGTTATGTACTTCACAGATAAAGATTCTAATTGTCTACTGATGTACTATGTTCTTCATCTGTCAATATGTTGTAAGTAATTTCTATGTTAAATTGTTACTCGCTATGTAATCCAATGTAACTACTGTCTGTTTATTTTAACTGTGGAGCTTTTCTCCCCGGGCCTCCTCTGAAAATGGACCTACGTCCAGTTGGACACTTCCGGTCAACAAATGTAAATAAATAAATAAAATAAATAAATAAATAATGTATATGTCTGATGTTTGATTGTGAGGGAAGTGAAAGAAACACTTTCCCCAATAATTTATTTCAACCTCTTGCTCATGAACATGTAAATATGCCCCTTCCATTAACTTAGACATTTCAGTGATTGTTTTGCATATACTATAATTACCCTCTGCTTTCACATACAATTTCATCCAGTACAAACCAATAGCCACTTCCAAAATCCCCTCTCATATGTGATTGCAAAAAAAGTGGTGAAATAAAAAAACAATATATTTCCACCAGCTACTCTAAGGGCTCTTTACCCCTCATCACTGTTGATAAAAATTAAACAAATAATAATAATACAAATATATGGTGCTGTGTCTGGTGTACACTGCTACAACTGCCAACAGATCTACCTGATTTATTGTCAGAAAAAGATTAAACAAACAAACATACAAAAAAATAACCACAGTAAATGTTTCTCAAATGTTAACGGAGATCACTGTAGTGAGATCTTGGAGTTGGTATATATAATTTGCAGGGGTTGTGGGGATGCAGGGGGGCTTGGTCCCCTCCTGCAAAAATGTTGAAAAGTGTATATTTGTCTATTAAATGATGCATTTGAATGTAGTAGCTGATTTTTGTCTGTGTCCGCAATCTCTGTTTAGAAGTTCTGGCTGATGTCTGATATGCACAGTTGCTTTTCATTATTTCTAGTTTTGGCAATGTAAAGTTTCACTGTTTTGAAATTACTGCCTTCTTGTCTTAAATTTTGGTTATTTGTTAATTTGATCTACTGAAGAAGATCTGATAAGATACATACTTGGAAAAGAAAGTGCCTGTAGATCTGTGCTAACTTTGATTAAAGACTGCTGGGAAGGCACTTTTATTGGTTTATAAAGGTAACCAACTACAGGAGTTTAAATTGCATAGTAATGGGATGTGGGATAGCTCTGCATGCACTTTTACTTTGTATGTAGGGAAGAGGTCTGAACTCATGATAATAAATAGCATATCATGGGATCATAGGAGGTTAATAGGCTATTGGCCCTAAGGCCATTATAAGCCTAGTCAAGAGTTTATCCCAGGTTTAGACAAGTCAGCACCCAGAGCCCCTGTCCAGCAGGGACACAGATTGAATCCCAGGAGTGTATTTTCCGTTTGCCATCCAGTTATCCAGGTTGCACTTAAAAAGGGATAATGAGGTACTCTGCTTGACATGGAAAGGGAGACTCTTCCACAGATTGGGGAGTCTCCGGAATACAAATCTGTCCCACCAACAAGTCCTATTGCTATCACAGACCAGGCTGAGGTCCACGTATGGGTTTTGCTAGTGAAGCTTGACTTGCAGATATGCAGCAGTCCCATCAAGGCGGGGTCTGAGATTGCTTTGTATGCCAGACGGAGGTCACTTCTGAGGAGTCTGTATGAAACTGACTAGAGGGACTGGGCTTTTAGCCTATCTGTGTAGGGTAGGTGCTTGAGGCACTGGATTCTTCTAGTGAGGAACCTCTGTGGTCTCTCCAGCTGCTGCATGTGCTTTGCGAGGTACATGCTGAAGGGGGCATTGCACTCAACAACTGGCCTTATAAGGGAAGAATACAGGGATCTTATGACCTCTTTGTCCCTGGATGAGATACCCTTACTTATGAGGTGGGCCATGTAGAAAGCTTTCAGTACAACACATGGTGGACAAATGTCAGGTTGCTATCAACCTGGGTGTTCAAATCCCTCACTACTGATTGTGTACTTAGGACATTGTTATTAATGTGATATGTGAGGACGTCACTCTCCCCAAAGGGGATGATGATGATGCATTTTTTGGCATTCAGCTTGAGGCCATGTTTCTGGCACCAGTCATTTGTTTGGGTGAGACCCTCTTGGAGGACGTCCACATCACTTGGGGAATTGATAACGGCACCCAGCTTGCAGTCATCTGCAAACTTGGTCAGCCATAGCTCACTGGTTTTGGCTTGCTTCTCAGAGAAGTATACCCTGAATAACAGAGGCCCCAAGACTGATCCCTGGGGTATGCCACTTGTTACGAGTTTACTGCTTGAGGTGGCTTCCCCTATTTTAATTAGGTGTGTTCTATCAATGAGTCAGTTTGCTACCCATCTGGTAACAAATGTACCTGTTGTCCAGCCTTCCCTGTGGAAACTGGTGTAAGTTCATGGCCCTTATACAGTTGAGCAGAGTTCTAATCTAATACAATCCAATTCTTACTAATGTTGTTCCACTCAATTTTTAATAAAAAAATAACAATAATTATACCCAACAATAACTATGTATACCAGCGTATATCATATGAATTATATATGTGACTGAGGGTATCCTGACAATTATGTTTCTGTAGTTAAAACAGTCTTTTCTGCAGTGGAATGGGCTTTATACTAGTCATATACACAACTCACATAATACAAGTCTAGCTGAACAACTGAATTGTAGTGTGTGTTCAGACTCAGAACTCAGAAATTATTCCTAGAAATAATACAAGTATAAGACATACAGTATGTTTTCACACATTACTCCTGCATTACACATGAGAATGTATAACCCAGGACCTTGTCAGGTCACACACATACATGGCTAACTGAAGTGCAGAGCCACTCACTCTTAAATGTCTGCATATAATTAATGAGCATGTCTGATAATTCTTCTGTGGCAATGAAGAAAAAAACACCTATGTTGAAAACTATGTATTCTCAATTTTACATAGGTTTGAATCCCACATTGTACAAAGTACTCAGTGCATAAGGCCACACAAAATATGTGTCAACACATAAAAATTTATAACCCCCAATTTCTCTTCTAAAAGTCAAGTCATTTACAGGTGTAGCAACAGACAAACCATAAATTAATGTCAGCTGTCACATTACCCTTCCCATTTCATAAACTAGATTCCTCTCTGTTTGGCAATGTTGCTCTGTATGCACCATTGGCAATTCATACTTCTCAAATGTACAGATTTTTGCAGAATATCCAGATTTATGCCTCATATTTTTGGTCCATTTTTCATAAAATTGTGGTTTTCTTGCAAATTACTGGCAAATAATTAAAGATTGAAGTTAACAAATAATGCCAGACATTTTAGTTTCAGATTTTATAACCTTCAGAAAAGTCATGCAAATGCAAAACCTGTTATTCTATATACTTTATAAGTTTGTAAGAGCAATATTTAAAAATTGTCCCTAGTTTTGGTTGTTTGACCCACTTTTATTTATGGCTATGTCCAGATTTCTTGCTCTAAGAAGTTGAGAGGTATGGTTGACATCATTGTGCAGGTTTGCACACTGGCCATAAAATACTGTACCACAAATTGGCAGGAAGACACTTTATTGTTGGATGACCTGTGTAGAGATGGCAGGAGAAAGGAAAGAAGGTGCTCAATTTATATTAAGTGACAGAGATAGAGGAGTCCAGAATTTTCATTATTCACCTCATAAAGTACCACAGCTGTATGCTGTGCAGGGGGACTATACTGGGTCTCAGTATAAATCAGAAACTTGTAACAGTCTAGCCAAGGCTGTCTCCAGTGTGACTAGCATTCCATGAACTCATGAACAATGCAGGCACCATTACAACAACCTGAGAAGCACAAGCAGGCACAACTCAACCAGTGGCTGGATGAGTTTAGGGCTGCTGACATGACACAGTTGTGTAAGTATATAGGTAAAGATACTTTAAATGATATATAAATCTGAAGACAGATAAGACTGGTATGCATAATTCTCTTCTCTTTTTCTTTCCTTTTTATTTTACATCTGCCCAGGAGATTTTAGCGAATAGAGAGGCTCATGCTGAATGCTTAGAAAGACTGAGAAAAGCAAAGGGTATGTATGCAGCCTAAATTAACACTTTTCTTTCTAAAACATTGCTCTTCCAAATAATACTAGCAAATTAAGCATCCATATATTAACTGTAAAACCAAACATGCATGATTTATTCTGTAGCTCAAGGTAATTTTAAGACTAAATTATTATAGTGTATTCAGATGTTGTGGGTTCAAATCCCACAAGTAACAAATATGTACTGAAAATATTAAACATTAATTTCAACAAAATTGGATTAAATGCTACGGTATTTACTTAATCTGAATTATTTTTAAAATCATATGTGCAATATATGCATAAAACAAGGATTATTTGGAACTATTCTCAGTACTATATTGGATTCTTAAAAAGTATAGTTAACATAAAAGTAAAATTATATTTTTATTGTTGTAATTTATTGTATTCAACATATGATGGCTCTAGTTATCTTTTTTCTTTTTCTGTCTTACTTTATCTCTCTTTTTTGTGTTTATATGTGTGATCACACTCCTCTTATGTCATAATTTTCTGACAACCAACAAAATGAATTCCAACACAGGGAGATAGGCCAACCAGTGTGGCTCTGACAACCACCCCTCCAACAGCTGCCACACCAATGCCCAACATATGTGGGATGCAACCTGGCAGTACTGTCTTTGGAACTCCTGCAGGACCTGGGCCCTCTGCATCAGATAGCATTACCTCGGCAGCTGGTGCAGTGGTACTCTCCGGACGTATTGATGGAGGTGGGGATTTCATCACCCACCAGCAGCTGCCAGGCATGGTATTTGAGGTTGTAGAATGTACCATTATTGCATACCTCATTTGTATAGAGAAGATGCTTGGTGGAATGTGGAGAAAACCAAAATGCCAAGCACTCCAACAGTAAACTGAAGAAAGGGACAGTGATGACAGTTCGAAGGGTAAGGACAAGATTTTCACTTTCCCCATGCTTTAATGACATGGGCCTCTGATGTCCCCTCCTCCTCCTCAGTCATGATGTACCCTAGCCTTTTGTGTCCCTCACCATCCCTGTCTCTGTCTTGTTTGTCCTGTTTGTCTTTGTGTCCCTCACCATCCCTGTCTCTGTCTTGTCTGTCCTGTTTGTCTGCACCCACTTCCTAACTCACCTTTCTTACCTGACCCTGACATACCTATGATCTTTACCCCCCCCAAAAAAATGGACACCTGTCCCACATAGAAAAAAAAATGTCCCATACATAGCTCTTTACTTTGCGCATATGTCTTTTTGACAGACAAACTTGATTTGGCCCAGCTGGCTATACAACATGATTGCGTTGTTGTCATCAATGTTGAGGTGACAGTCCAAATTCATCCAATTTTTTATCCATGTACGTATTACACTGTTGAAGAACTTAATAGCAATTGTTCTTTTGTAATTCCCTGCTGCACATTCCTATATTGCTTCTCCTTTGTTCTTACCCCTGCTTGCCCCCCATTTCACCACTATCTACCCCACTTTCACACCTTTAATCTCGTAAAAAAATAGAATCACACACCACACACATGGCAGAAATTCCCTCTAATAAAGTCCTTCACATTTTGTCCTCTGCATTTGCGTGGAGTTTGGCATTGCACACCAATGCTGAGTGCTGACGAATGGCCTTTCTTGTCCTTTGGCATTGTGTGGTTACCTCTGCACAATGCTGCTTAAACTTGCTGCACTGAAGGAAAGTACATTTACAGCAAAGTAAAGGTAGAACTATGAACATTTTGCTGTAACATTTATTAGATGGCTTAATGTAATAAAATGTAAAGTCATATGTGTCAGTTGACATACATCAATTGACTGATGTTCATTTTTGTACATACTTTACTGTAGTCATTGCCTTTCACATTTGCAGAATTATCACATTTATTTATCTAATGGCATCCTGATAAGTCAAAAAATTAGACTGAGGTGGCTTCAATCCCTGTGTCATTTGTAGCCAAAATATGAGGTCACCTGCTTTTATACCTGCTGCTACAGGGAAAGCTAAGCAGCATGTATATTTCTTACAGTCAGTACTGTCCAAAGTGATGAAAGTCACTCCGTCACTCCTTGCTGCTTACCTGTTTTTTTCGATGGAAGGTGAACCAATAGAAATATTATTATTTTCTCATTTAGGCAGAGAACCACATCACTTAACTCTGCGCAAATGGGAAATGTAATAGCAACATTCCTCAGTGTTACAAGAATTGTGACACATTTCTAATGTAAACTACAGCAGGAACACTTTAGTAATTGACAGCTAGCCCTACCATGGCATATATGCATAAGTACTTCTCAAGTTCAAGTTATATTCATTAAATCTAAATCTAGCATGCACAAACACTTTGCCATTGTACATGCAAACCAGTTGCTCAGTGGTGTGCTATGGGATGGGCTGATTAACATGTATTGCTGTGTTTCCCAGCTAGTCTTCATCCCATTATAATCCATGTAAAAACATAACCAAAGGGAAGGACTTGTAAGTGACTCAACACATATGTACTCAGAATCATATGTGCCCTGCACCCATGCACTTGAAAATGGATATGTCAGTAGTAGTTCCCAAATGTCAACTACACTGGAAAAATAAATATTACAACTGCATTTTTCATCATGTAAAGCTTTATACGGACAATAGATATATTGTCTTATACATGCCTTAATGTAATCAGTTCATCACAAATATGAACACACGTACATGCACAGTTGCATCTGTGCTGATCACAAAATGTGTGTGTGTGTGTGTGTGTGTGTGTGTGTGTGTGTGTGTGTGTGTGTGTGTGTGTGTAATGTACCCAACATATTTTGAAACAGGTGCACATGTCTCTGCTCTGCAACATGCATTCTGGACAGTTTATTCCATCTAGTTTGAGAAGCTGTCTTTAATGTATACCTGCATATTGGAACCAAAACAAAAAATCCAAAGATTGTACTTCATACACTACTCTCATAACGGATATGTTACCCACATCATATAATGATGATGTCATAATCTATAAAGACCAGTATGACAAGGCAACAGCATACGTTGGGGATGGTGCATATATTAACTACTGTGTTGTGCAGATGGTAACAAAATAGTTAGGTGGGAGTTAACTTCCACAACAGCCACATTATGCGTGTGTCTGTATGTATGTGTAAATGTGCGTGTGCTTAGTCAGAAGAGCATGAGTCTTAATCCTACTGTCAGCAATTAAGTACCATGGAGAACAACAAATTTTGCAGTGACACATGCCTGCACAGCTTGTTCATGCAGGCCTGCCAACATATTCTCCCAAACATACACTGCTGATGTCATCAGCTATAAAGTGTTGTCTGATGCTATGAAGACCAACTTGCACTATGATGATTGCATTAAAGACTATGTTGCTTGCATTAAAGACTATGTTCTACAGATAGTTAGGGATGGTTTCTAGTAGTCTTAATGTGGTCAACTGGTTTGTGTGTGTGTGTGTGTGTGTGTGTGTGTGTGTGTGTGTGTGTGTGTGTGTGTGTGTGTGTGTGTGTGTGTGTGTGTGTGTGTGTGTGTGTGTGTGTGTGTGTGTGTGTGTGTGTGTGTGTGTGTGTGTGTGTGTGTGTGTGTGTGTGTGTGTGTGTGTGTGTGTGTGTGTGTGTGTGTGTGTGTGTGTGTGTGTGTGTGTGTGCTGTGTTTGCATTCAGTTAGGTCACATGCTGGAGACCATTTTAGGACAGCATGTGAGGCACTCCTATGACCATCTTCTTCTCAGCAGCTATAAAGTGTTGCGTGACATGATGAAAATCAGATTTGTGCTATGGAGCTTGCATTAAGTACTTTGTTCTGTAATTAGGTAGGCAGGAGGTTGCAGTATCACTACAGTCAACTGGTGTTTGTGAGTATGTCAGATACTCTTTAGAACATCTTCTTGTTAACATACAATGATGATGTCATCCTGTATAAAGTGCACTCTGACACTATTTAAGCCAAACTTGTACTGTGGCACTGATGTTATGTTATCCAGCTTCTGTAACTAGATTGTTAGGGGTTGTCATATGACAGTAGTCAGCTTTAGTGTGTATTCATTCAAATAATATTTTTAAGACAATTTTACCCCGAGTTGTGACTCCACATCCATGTCATACACTCCTCCCAACAAATTCCTCTAGGCAGAAAATGATGCTATCATACTCTATAATAAAGTCATCATAACAGTGTTAAAGTCAGACATATGCCGTAGTGCTAATTTCACATTGTACGGAATCCATCTTCTATGCCAGTGTTTCCGAAACTGAGGAGGTACATATGATGCATTCCAAGGTCTGTGAGCTCACCAAGATTTTGAGCATCATCAGCGACCTTGAAAAAAAAAGTTGCTACTCTCACATTCTCTCTCAGTCAATTTATAAAAAAAAAAGAAGAAAAAGAGACTTCCTTGTGTGCAGCTGAGCTGCTTAATTTCTCCATTCACAACTAATCAGCTGCTTACTCTGAGTTTTTAGAGACAGAAAGAACAAATTACGCATTTGCAGCAGACACTGAGCATCTACTCACTTACCCTTTGTTTTCTGTGTGGCAGTTAGAACTTGGAAGGAAATTAAACAACCGTTCTGTTCCTTCCAAGAAAAGGTCTTGGATTTGTTGGTCGCTGCTGATAGAAATTACTGCAGAGCTGATATGGACTATCTTGTTAAAAACCCTGCCTTGACGGTATTATTTTTTAGGTTTAAAAATGAAGTGAACTGTGCAGATTTTCATAGAATGTCCAGATTTTTGCCTTGTTTGCTCTGTTTCTTATAAAATGGTGATTTCTGGTAAATCCCTGGCAAATCATTTCAGACTGAAGTCAGAAAATAATGGCAAACATCTGCACTTTAGACTTAATATCCTTCAAAAAACTTGTACTAATGAAAAAGTTGTTCGATCAACCTTCTAGGTTTGAAAGAGCAATATTTAAAATGCGTCCTTTATTTTGGTCTTCTGTCTCCCACCCCATTATGACATTCTTTGTCCAGATTTCTTGTGCTAAAGAGGTTGAGAGGTGTGTGTGTGTGTGTGTGTGTGTGTGTGTGTGTGTGTGTGTGTGTGTGTGTGTGTGTGTGTGTGCAAAGAGGGAGTGAGGCAGGTAAGGGGTGTGTGTGTGTGTGTGTGTGTGTGTGTGTGTGTGTGTGTGTGTGTGTGTGTGTGTGTGTGTGTGTGTGTAAAGAAGGATGGAGGCAGGTAGGGTGAGTGTAAGAGGTAAGGAGGTGTGTTTAAGAGGAAAGCAGCATACCTTTCAGCTGTCCAAGTTTTTGCAGAATGCCCAGATTTTTTGCCTCGTTTTAGTTTGTTTCTCATAAAATTGTGTTTTTCTGGCAAATCCCTGGCAAATCATTTTGGACTGAAGTCAGAAAACAATGGCAGACATTTGAGCTTTAGACTTCATATCCTTTAGAAAATTGTACTAATGCAAAACTTCTTTCTTTGAGAGGTATTTTTGTGTGTGTGTGTGTGTGTGTGTGTGTGTGTGTGTGTGTGTGTGTGTGTGTGTGTGTGTGTGTGTGTGTGTGTGTGTGTGTTTAAGA
Organism: Protopterus annectens; assembly: GCF_019279795.1. NCBI lineage: Eukaryota > Metazoa > Chordata > Ceratodontiformes > Protopteridae > Protopterus > Protopterus annectens. The sequence goes on from NC_056735.1 coordinate 795,288,065, forward strand.
CTTAGGTAGCATACCCTTCAGCTGTCTTGGTTTTTGCAGAATGTCCACATTTTTTGCCTCATAATTTTAGTCTGTTTCTCATAGAATTGCGATTTTCTGGCAAATCCCTGGCAAATCATTCAGGACTGAAGTCAGAAAATAATGGCAGTCATTTGAGCTTTAGACTTCATATCCTTCAGAAAATTAGTACTAATGCAAAACATATTTCTTTGAGAGGTTTGGTGTGTGTTTGTCTGAGGGGGAAGAAAGTAGCTGTGTGTGTGTAAGAGGGAGGGAGGGGTGTGCGTGTAAGACATAAGTAGCATACCCCTCAACTGTCCAGGTTTTTAAAGAATTCCTAGATTCTTACCCCATATGTTTGTCTGGTCTGTGCAACTGTTTTGTTTAGCTAGCTAACAAATGGCATCACTACTGTGGTAAATAATTATTAAACAGTGTTAGTAAAACAACAGATAGCATGCTTGTATTTTATTGCAGAATGCTGTGGGTTCTACTCCCACAGTATATAGATGGATTGCTGATAATGTGTTGTAGTTTCAGGGGGTTGGGTGTTGAAGTCATGAATATGCCCTCCTTTGGATGAGATGCCTAGTAACTACTAATCTGTTTTCAGTTTGCCATCCAGGCAATATTACCAACTTACCATTTTTTATGTAACATAAGTATGCAATTTATTCTTTAAGAGCAGCAGGCACTGAATTGGTATGTAGATGAAACACTGAAATATAAAGTTGTTTGTTAGCAGCAACCTTTTTATTGGTTACATATCTCTTTAAGGTTGATTTAGATTACTTTTACTTCTGCAGAGATTGTGCATATTGACTGATACTAGTGGATTGTAATGACAGAAGTCTGAGTGGCCTTTTATGGTTGAAATGTTCTATATTGGGCAGTTTTGTCATTATTGGTTCATATGTTTTGTTTCATTGCTTACTGGAAAAACTGTGCAAAACTACATTTAAAGCAGGAAGGAAGGTAAATCAAATAACTTTTGCATGGTCCTAAAAATGTTCGCAATGGCCTATGGTCTGAAAACAGCCCAAAGGGTAAACTTAATCTGCCACTGGTCAGATGCATTTTCTTTGAATGTGGGTTTCAGTGCTGTTTCAGTAAATGTGAGTTTCAAAGGTAGAGAAATTTTAATGCTAAGTTTGTTTTCATTGTGAGACTGTATTGCTTTGTTTAGCTTTAGCAAATGTCTATCAGTGTTTGCTCTATAAAATTTGAAATAAAAGTTTTAAATGAAATCCAATTATCTATAATCATTATAGAAGTAAAGCAGAAAACAGTACACACGCTGCGAATTTTGAACAGTGTTTATGGCAAGTGGGGGCATAGTCAAGTAATGGGACACTGAAATGGCTGCATGGTGGGGCTGAATGGGAGGGTTGGGGAGGTCGATCCAAACATAATATATGTGTACCGCCACATGTAAGGGTCCACCAAAATATTTCCTTCATAAAAGGGGTCCTCCAGCTTGCAAAGATTCAGAACTAATGCTCTAGAAGATGCATGCGTGATACCTCTTCATGTGATGCACCCAGTAAATACACAGCTCAAGAACAACATTGATGGCATGTGGTACTTTCTTGCAAGAGTGGATTGTGTCATATGTGTCATGCAAAGCTAAAAACGAACCAGGATTGCTTATGATTTAAACTACAGGTGTAACAGTGCCCCTCTTAACACCTCCAAAAAGTGATAATTTTTGAGGGGGTGTGTGTTTGATTCCTATTATAGATTTCTGACAAATCATAACAGTTATACAAGTGTGTTCATACAGAACATGTATAATAACTCACAATCACATATTTATGTCACTGTCATATATTAATGGTGGTTTTATTCTGATATTGTCCATGTTTGTGCCTGCTTGTGTCTCCTGTTGTCCATGAGCCTGTTGCTGTGTGTCCCAGATGGTTGTGACCTCTGGTGACATTACAATCAAGTTCAAGCAGCCCATTGTGCACATCTTCACAATATGCACATACCCCCTATTGTATATACCATCATTGATAAATGTCCACTCCAGTGATCATGTCAGGGTGTTTATATCACAACCAATCATCCACATTGATATGTGACCTTGTGTGACAGTCACATTATATACAATAGCAGTGTGATGATATGAATATACCCACACAGGAGGTGTAAACAGTAATACATACTGTATTATGTATATATGTGATTACTGTTCCTGTTACAGATGTTGTGTGTCTGGGGTGTACATACACCAACATACCCTTATTTGGTGTACATTACCATGTTTCATATGTCCTGTTCCCCTTTCTTCATTCCTACCATTCATGTCTGTGGCCCTTTTCAATACACACATTTACCCAGCTTAGTATATTTAGAATGCAGTCTATGTACCATTGATGATCACCACAAAGCCTTTATTTTAGTATTTCAGAAACAGGTAGTGTACATTGCACTAAGTACACTTTTCCATACTGTGTTATTACTTCATTTATCATATTAATTTTAGCCCTGGAACTTATTGTGGCTGCCTACACAGTCCCACAGAGTATGTTTGTCCACGGTTAAACGTGTCTACTTTTGTTGTATGCCTTTTGTGCTGCTTACACAGTTTCCTGTACAGCAACGCTGTTGCTGGCCATGAAGCATCATCGTATCCATGTAAGCATGATGAGCGGCATGCATATGCAAATAGCGCTGTTGCTCATCACACAAAAATGTAAACTCCATTTAGGCTTTGCACTAAACCTATACAAAGTTTATTGAATCCCAAAGAGAATGCATTACTTGAAGTGATTTTTGGTGGTTACAGTGGGAAAGGAGTGCAAGCCACATTGCATGGACATATAAAGAAAAAGACAGAGAGCAGTATGCAAACTACAAAACAGATAGTATGTGACACATATTAATTCCGCCTGAGTTAGTAAGGGAAGCTTTTAGAGCATACCTTGAAGGAACATAACAAAAGTCAGAGTGGGATCAGGCAAGAGAAATGATCCAGAATGCCTAACCTGGTTAACCAGGATAAACTAAATAGATCTATTAGGTTACAAGTATTTCATATAGCTATACATAGCTTTTAAAAAAGCAAGTGTCTGCACCCAGATAGGCTCCGTCTGGAATTTTATAAATAAGGTAGAGGGGAGATAGACAGGTTTCACTGAATTGTTAAGAAAAAATCTGGAGAGATGAGAAAAAAGGTAAAAATACTAGTCAGTCTGAAACATGCCAGAAAATAGTGATAAAGAAGAGTAAAGAAGAGTAAAGAAATAGCATGAACTTAGTCAAATATAGACTGGTCTCATTTCTGAATCTAGATGTACAACTTTTGTTAAAAATCCTAACAAATCCATTTAGATGAAGTCTTGCCTAAAATATTGAAGCTGGAACAAAATGGGTTTATAAAAAGAAGACAGAGTACAGATAATAGGTGGCATTAAGATTACTCCCTAGAAAGCTACCTAACAGGATATTAGAAAGTAGATATACTTTTACTTAACATTAAAATGTTTTTTAATGCAGTGAACTGAGAGTTCTTATTTGAAGTACTGGAAAAAAAGAGGATTTCAAGAGAGATTCACTAAATGGATAAAGATACTATATGATTCTCCCTAACTTCAATGTAGCAGTGAATAGTAGAATATCGATGCAGTGGAAAAATATTTTGAGAAACTCAACAGGGATGCTTGCTGTCCATGTGACTCTTTGCAAGTGATACAACAATTGGCCATATGAGTTAATGAGGTTTTATAACAATGACAGTAATTAAACTCTGTTCCAGTTATATGGTGATGACTATACCCTGAGGGCAGAAAATATAGGCCAGTAGTATCTTGAGGTTTTGCACATTTTCAAAATATTTCATAAAGTGTCAGGATTAGAATAAAATAGTAATAAAACAGTAATAATAGTAGGGTAATGCAAGGGAGCAGGTGCAACAAAAGACATAAAAGAGAGTGACTTCTCCCCATATCTTGGACTGGAAATAAGGTGCACCTATGAAGGTACAGTCATGAAAAAAAACTAGATAACATATGCAGAAAGATAAATGTACTGTTAAAAAAGGGTAGGAATAAAACATACACTATGGTGGGTGAGATGAATTCTATTAGGATTGCGGTTCTCCCTTGCAAAATACATGTTGTAAAAAAATAACAATGAGCTATGATCATCCATTAGCAGAGAAGATGCAAATTCTTACTTGATGATTATGTGGGTGATGCACATAAATCTAGGATTCCAAGGCAAGAAATGCTGACACTGGCAACAGAGGGTGGAAGGAGATTGATACATATCTTATCTCAGACTGTGGCATTTCATTTGGTGCAATGGATCAGATTAAATGAAGACAGGCTGAAACAGGGGAAGAAAGGCAGGCTGAAACAGGGGAAGAAAGGATGGACCACTATAGAGAAGCTAAACAGCAAACATTAATGTAGAACTAAGAAACAGGACTCGCGTATCTAGGTGATACAATGTGGAAAATACATGCATTTCAGGAAACGGGGGACTTTTGTAATTTCTCCAAGTCTTTTGGGTTTCTAATACCATGACGGGAATGGACCCCATTCCTAAGTCAAAGTATGATTAAAGTTCATGAAATTAGTATTGTTTCAATCTTTGATGTCAGCCAGTAGTGCTCTTCGCAACACCTACAGTGTGCCCATTAAAGACTCCTTCTGCAGTCTGTATGAACTTACATGTATTGGTAACATATCTAGATACAATTGTAAATTCTTTTTTATAAGACCCATTAATCCTGCTACTATTGGAACTGTGTGGTTATCTTTTTTCCACATTGCTCTCATTTCTGCCTGCAGATCCAGATATTTTATGACTTTGTGTCTCTCTATACGCAAGACACTGTAGTCACTGGTGTGGCAATTTCAATGATGAATGCTACTCTTGTCTTGTTTTCTTGGACCACTATATCCTGTTTTCTAGCATCTATCTTTTGAACTTTTGGCAATGGATGATCCCATGTGATGTAGACTTCTTCATTTACTATGATGCTTTGTGGCTCATGTTTCCAGTGTTTTTTTTGGCCACTTCAATACCATAATGTTTGCACAATCCCCAGTGAAACAATCTCGCCACATTATTATGCCTTTCAGTATACAGTCCTTCTGCCATAAGGTGTTTTCAATTTGGTTTTACAAAACCTACATTTTTCTGTTTCTCCCACATGTTCAATGGACTTCATAAACCATCGTGTACGCAACCCATTATCTTTGGCCACCAATATTAACCTTTCATCTCTTAGTTTAAATTCACTTCTCCCCTTAACCATTCCTGTGTTTATTCCTGCTCAACATGAGGTTCTTCCAGAAAATTTCTATACTTGCAACTATATTTATGCTTTTTCCACATTTCTTGCCTTCTCATCTGATCCTTCACCTTATAGTCTTTCTTTTGTTTTTTGGCACATTCAGTTGCTGCCTGATTTTTATCTACTTCTGGTTTGATTTCCATTCCTGCTTGATGCCGATCAGCTTCTGCTAGATTAAGCAGAGAAGTCATTTTAGATTTATTCTCCTCATGTTTCAAAACTTTCACTACATTTGGGTCTTGTGAGGCCAGCAGATATGTGTGGAGTCCCATGATTGCAGAACTACACATATATTAAATTTCAAAAAGGCACATCCTTCTTTTGGAATGGGGAATATATCATCTTGGTATGCACTGATTTTTATACATTGTTTGGTGAGCATCATTCTTGTTTTCCTGTCTAATCTATCCAACATGTTTTGGGACCAGTCAATCAGTCCAAAACTGTAAGTTAGGACAGGAAGAGCAAATTGCTTTATAGCTTGAATTTTATTCCTAGATGTCAGTGCTGTTTTCAGGATTAATTTAAGTCTTTTGAAGTATTCCTTACTAAGTGTTATTCGCATTTTGTTCATGTTTTATTGTTGATCCTTCATCAATTCCCAAATATTTATATACTACTTCTAGCTCAAGTTATTTTATATCACATTCTTCTCTCAAGCTGATGATTTCCTGGTGTTGCAGTTTTCCTGCTTTAAAGGTTGCTTTTGCACATTTATCAAGACCAAATGACATTCTTATATCATCTGAAAAAGTTTGGACAACTTGCAGTTGTGCTTTCAGTTCTTCATCTGATGAGCTATACACTTTTAAACCATCAACAAAGAGAAGGTGAGAAGTCTTTACACTTTGTTGTTTTCTAAGAGCCAGATTATAGCCATGGCCTAAGCTGTTGAGTAAACAGCTTAATGGCTTAAGAGCAAGGCAGAATAGTAACAGTGACAGGGAGTGACCTAAAATATCCCACTTTTAATTCTTATCCCTGGGATAACAATTTGTCCTTTATCATGGCATAAGTACAAAGTGGTCTGACACTGTTTCATGGTCACTGTAATGTAGTTGATCAGTGTGGGGTGTACCTTATATATTTTTCAGCACTCTTTTATCCATGGATGAGGGATACTATCAAATGCTTTTTGTAATCAGTCCATGTCATACTTAGATTCTTCCCCTTTTTACAGTTCTCCACTATGACTTTTTTTAACAACAAATGATCCTTTGTTTTATATGACTTTCTTTTATTGCCCTTTTGTTCTACTGCCATAATTGAGTTTACTTCTAAATGACTAGAAACGCTGTCGGCATCAATTTCCTTGTATAGTTTATGTATCGTCGGAAGGCAAGTTATTGGTCTGTAATTTTTAGGGTAGCTTGCAGGTTCACTCTTAAGTAGGAGCATTGTTTTGCCTGTGGTTAGCCAGGTTGGTGTCTGTTCTGGGTGCACATATAAACAGTTCTTACTCATAGCTAAATCATCGTGCAAAGATGTTAATACTTTTAACTAGAAGATAGGTACTGCATCTGGGCCTGGGTTTTTCCAATTAGAGGCATTTCTTAACTTTATTTCAATCTATTTAGCTGTTACTTCATCTCATTTCATATCCTGTACCTTTAAACTTCTTATTCTTTCTTTTACTTCTTCTATCCAGTTAGCATATTTGTTATGTTCCACAGGATCTTCATTGATACTTCTCCAAAATGTATCTATTTTTTTTCTTTTTTGGCAGTCTTTCAATTCCTTTTACCCTATTTCCCAGTTTTCTATAAAACCTTTTTTGATCATCAATAAATTGCTTATTTTGCACTTTTCCTTTATTTTTATCTTCATATCTTCTAAGTTTTTCTGCCTGTGCTGAAATTTTTAGTTTATTTGCAATGGTGCATGATAGATCCTGGTCTGTTCTAATATTGTGCATTGCTTTTATCACATCTATCTTTCTTAGTATTTTTGTTGATCTATTCCCTCTTCTATAGTTTTCTAACAGTGACACTTCTTGTCTTAATTGCTTTATAATTTTTTCTATTCAATATTTCCATGATGGTATTCAATTTCTCTCCTTCCTTTCCCTCACTACCCTGTGTTCTTGTGGTACAACTTTATCAGTTATTAATTTAACTGCACAGTAATATATCCTGTTTACTTCCATTATATTGCATGGATCTCTATGAATAGTCCTAATTGCTATGTTCATTTGTTTTATTAGACTTCTGATTTTTGGGGTTTTATTAACCTTCTCCAGTCTATTTCTTTCATTGATCTTGATATATCTGTCCATGTCTATTAAATCAAGTAACTCTTCTCTTAGCTCATTTTCTACCAAACTGAGGGCACATCCCTTGTTTTCCAGTTCCTGCAGACATTCTATAGAAGGTTCTGTAGCATATTCCTGTGACACAGTCTCATCAATTTCATCCTGTGCTTTCCATTGCTATATCATATGGGAACTCACTGGCCCATCACTCCTCAACACTGACTGCATCAGAGTTTCCACAGTTTCCTGTTCCTTCCCTTGCTGTCTAGCTTCAAGTGAACATTTATACTGATTTCTTGTAGAAGGCTCCAAATTATCTTCATATGGCACATGACCAATTGCTTTCTGTTGTACTGGTTGCCCCTTAATTTGGATATCCATTACTCTGTCCTGTTGTGGTGCTTTCTGAATTAGATTTTCTACACTAAATCCTTCACTTTGCAGGTACTCCATAACCTCAGTTTCTATTTCTTTAACTTCCCCATTACGACTCTCCTTTTCTACTTTTCCTCTTTGTCTTCTTATTTTTTGTATTGTAAAGTGTTCCATGTCTGGATTCCTTTCTGTATTTCTCTTCAAATATCTTTGGGGCTGCCTTCTTTACATTGATTAATTTGGCTTTTTCCTTTGCATAAATATTGCACCATATCAAATCTCTCTTTCTTTCCCATGTCCATATTTCTTTTTTATACTTTTCAAATATCTCTTGGTTTTGTTGTTTATATTTTTGCACTTCCTTAGATACTTTTTTCCCCAACCAGATCAAGTTTTCTTGATTTATATACTTTTTTCACAAATCTGTTGTATTACTTAACACAAGTTTTCATTTGAGACTTCTGACAGTTTTTCTTGCGGAAGTATTTTTCTTTCCTATAATTTCTCTCTTAATCATTTTTTTATATCTTGTGTCTGGAAGTTCTGGGCTTTTTGCATAATAGTAACAATGCATAATTTCTTTCTTATCCTCAGTAGTCCACTTTATCATCTTTATGCATCTTCTTTGGCCTATCAGTTTTTGTGATTTTTGTGGACTGCTTCTCATTCTACAACAGCGGGGGCCATCCTCCCCCTGGGTCTGGCCTGGCCTCATTGTAAGAATGTTTCCGTATTTTGAGGATTCTACACTGTCATCTTTTTCAGTTCTGGCACCAGTGTGCCTACCAGGATTGTGCACGTTTTTGTCCTGGGTCTTGTGCACCCAGCTATCTTTTTTAGTTTTTGACCTACTTCTGTCCATAATATATGCTATATAAATACGGTCTATACATCAGTGTTGCCTTGGTGAGATTTTGTGAAAACAGGGACCACCTCATGAAGGTACTCACCAAGACTTGAGGATGAATTCAATTTAAGCACTACTACGCTCCTTTGCCTGCTGACTTTTTATCTCTCCATTCAGACCCTAGGGGACCAGTTAGAGATAAAAGATGCAATTGACGAGCAAGTACAGACAGAGTGGGGAGAAGCAGCTGTGAACAGGTGAGGGCAGCTAGCTTGCTTGTGTAGCTTAAACAAAAATTATACTGTATGAAGAAAGGCTACTGCACTATACATTCAATCACTCACTCACACAGTTAATATTTTCCTTCATTCAACAGAACCTGTGGTCACTACATCTGACCTTAACACTGGAGGTCTGCCACAAGGCCCTACTCCTAAAAGTCTACTGAGAACTTTTGCCATTGTATAATAACCTGTGGTTACTAAATTTGACCTCAGTACTGCAGGAGCTCTACCACAAGGCCCTACTCCTACAGGTTTACTGAGAACCTTGTCATTGTATAATAACTTGTGATCACTACATCTGACCTTGATGCTGCAAGACCTCTGCCACAAGGCCCTACACCTACAAGTCTACTGAGAATTTTGTCATTGTATAATAGCCTGCAACACATGTGCATCTAACCTTGACACCACAGGAGCTCTGCCACAAGACACTAGTTCTAAATGTTTACTGAGATATTTTGTCATTGTATAATAGCCTGCGGTCACTACATCTGATCTCAATACTGCAAGTCTACTACATGACCATTTTCCTAAAACTTTACTGAGAATTTTGCTATTGTATAATAGCCTGTGGTCACAACATCCCACCTTGATACTACAGGAGCTCTGGCACAAGGCTCTACTCCTACAAATTTACTGAGAATTTTATAATTGCATAATAGCCTGTGGTAGCTACTGCAGACCTTGATACTGCAGAAGCTCTAATACAGGGCCCTACACTTACAAGTTTACTTACAATTTTGCCATTGCATAATAGCCTGCAGTGGCTAAATCCAACGTCAGTACTGCAGGAGCTCAGCCACAAGGCCCTTACTCCTAAATGTTTACTGAGAATTTTGTCATTCTATAATAGCCTATGCTCACTACATCCAAACTCGATACAACAGGAGTTCTGCCACAAGGCCCAACTGCTACAAGTTAAGTTAGAAGTTTGTCATTGTATAACAGCCTGCAGTCACCATATCTGACCTTGACACCACAGGAGCTTTGCCTCAAGGTTCTAGACCTAAAATTTTACTGAGAATGTTTGTCATTTAAAATACCCTGTGGTCACTACATCTTACCTACCTACTCTTACAGGTTTACTTAGAATTTGGTCATTGTATAATGTGGTGAAGACATCCAACCTCAATATCACAGGAGTTCTGCCACAGGCATCTACTCCAAGTTTACTGAGAATTTTGTCATTGTATAATAGCCTGCAGTAGATACATCCAACTTAAATTCTGCAGAAGCTCTGCTACAAGACCTTACTCCCACAAGTTTACTTTTGCCATTGTATAATAACCTACAGTTGTTAAATCCAACTTTGGTACCACAGGGACTCTGCCATGAGGCCCTACTTCTAAAGTTTACTGAGAAATTTGGCATTGTAAAATAGTCTGCAATAACTACATCAGACCTCAATACTGCACGTAGTCTGCCACAAGGCCCAACTCATACAAGTTTACTAAGAATTAAGATCATTATATAACAGCTTGCAGTCACTACATCCAACCTTGATACTGCAGAGGCTCTGCCACAATGGCCTACTCCTACAAGTTTACTGGGAATTTTGTCACTGTATAATAGTCTGTGGTCACTGCATCTGACCGTGACCCTGCCGGAGCTCTGCCAGCATGCCCTACTCTTACAAGTTAACTGAGAATGTGATTATTGTATAATAGCCTATGGTCACTACATCTGATTTTGATAATGCATGAGCTCTGTCACAAGGCCCTACATGTACAAGTTAACTAAGAATGTTGTCACAGTATAATAGCCTGCAGTCATTGTATTTGACCTTGATACTACATGAGCTCTGCAACAAGGCACTACTCCTACAAGTTTACTGAGAATTATGTCCTTATATAACAGCATGTGGTCACAACATCTGACCTCAATACTGCAAGGGCTCTACCACAATCCCCTCTACAAGTTTACTAAACGTTGTTTCATCATATAAAATCCCATGATCACTGCATTTGGTCTTGATACAGCAGGGGCTCTAACGTAGACCCTACTTCTACAAGTTTACTGAGAATTTTTTTCTTTGTGTCACTACATCTAACCTTGACACTGCTGTATTTCTGCCATAAAATTCTACTACTACAAGTTTACTGAGAATATTGTCAATGTATAATAGCCTGCAGTGACCACATTTGAATTCAATACTGCAAAAGCTCTGGTACAAGGCCCTATTCCTACAAGTTTGCTGAGAATTTTGTCATTGTATAATAGCCTGTGGACACAACATCCAAGCTTGATACTAAAGGAGCTCTGCCACAAGGGTCTACTCCTAAAAGTTTACTGAGAATCTTGTCATTGTACAATAGACTGCAGTAGTTGCATCCAACTTCACTACTGCAGGAGCTCTGGCACAAGGCCCTTCTCCTACAAGTTTACTGAGAATTTTGTCATTCCATAATAGCCTGCAGTCACAGTGTCCAACCCTGATACTGCAGGAGCTCTGCCACTAGGCCCTACCCCTATAAGATTGAGCATTTTGCCATTGTATAATAGCCTGTGGTCACTTCATCTGAACTTGAGTCCGCAGGACCTCTGCCATAGGCCCTACGCCTACAAGTTTAATGAGAATTTTGTCATTGCATAATAGCATTTTGTCACTACATCTGACCTCAATACTGCAGGAGCTCTGTCACAAAGCCCTACTTCTACAGGATTGCTGAGAATTTTGCCATTGTATAAAAGCCTGCAGTTGCTATCTTTGACTTTGATACAGCAGAAGCTCTACAGCAAGGTCTTAGTCTTACAAGTTTGCTGAGAATTTTGTCATTTTATAATAGTTTGCAGTCACTAACTCCGGGTCTATATTATACCACCGAAAGTGCATATGTGCGACTACATAAAAGTTGACACATAATGCATGAAACCTGAAAATAACAAACAACATTTTCCCTACAGAAAAAAACATATACAGCCATTTGCTAAAAAAATAATTTAACACCATAAACAGGTGGGAGGGTTTCACCCCGACATCCCTCAACGTGGGGGGGTTGTAGCCACTACACCCCCACCAACTAAATATAGCAACTCAAAGATCGCACTATAGGGAAGGAAAGGGCAATGCTGTAATTACATCAAAAGGTGCTTCAACAAAGTATTAGTTTAAGGGTGTACACACACAACAAAGTATTAGTTTAAGGGTGTGCACACTTACACAATCAGTGTATTGTACATTTTTTATTCTTTATATTTTTCCCCTAACAGATTTGTTTGTTTTTCAATTGAATTATACAGGTTATAGATCACATTAAAGGTGGGAAAATCTTGAAATTATTTATTGTGATCTCATTTTTTATATCACAAAAAATGGCATTTTAACAGGGGTGCGTGTACACTTTTTATATCCACTGTATATTAGCTTCTTAAATGTCTAATTCCAGCTTTTGTGATACATACACCTATTAATGATTGGCAGGATAATCCTTTATACAGCTTTTTGTTATCAACATTGGAACCTATGTCTTATTTTGCAAGACTTTTTGTTTTAATTAAAACCCTCAAAAAAAAAAAAAAACACTGCCAGAACAACCCTATAACCTATTAACTCATATAGCCTATTAACTTTATACAAAATTTATATTTGCTTTGAGGCAGACATTTATCCCCTTGGCAGTATTGCACACTTACTGGGAGACTACTGTGATGCCTAGAGGAAATTGCAACTCAGTTTCCATGTCCATGTTAGAAAACATGGAATCTTGCCATACTTCCCTAATCGTGAGATGAATCTAGATCTTAGAATAGCTGCAGGTGAGAAGTGGTTGCTATCTTCAGTTCAGAGTGGTGACAGATACTGATGAATCCATTAGTTTAAGGCTTATTCAAGAGCGGATATAATTGTTTCCTCTCCCGAATTACCAAATGAGAATATTGTTTGTCAAAGCAAATCTTGCTAACAGCAACAAACTGTGAGCCATCTATCCATTCAGACATTAAAATACCATTTTCTGTGTACAGAACAGCAATTTTACAACTATGGGGCTCAACATTTTCATGTCATATTGGGCTCCCTGACTATCTGCATGATATCCTGCCTCTCTGATTTGAATTGACCGAAATCCTTTTGCAAGTCCTTAGAGATCCTGTGGTGCAGAACTATGAACAAATAGTGACACTCATGCTTTTCAGGCAACATAAAATGTGCACATTTGAAAATGTCCATTTATTTTCAGTGTGGTCTTATTTTAATGACAGTAACAAAAGTGTTTACTGAATGCCTTATGCTAGATCTATTCATTTTTATACAGCATTCATGGCCTGCTATTTGATGTGAAATATCTGTGATCTGTTTCTTATCTTTGGTCACATGTGCAGTAACTCAGTTGTATTGAGAAAGAGACAGCTCATTGAAGTCTAAACTAGGTTTTAGCTTTTCTGCATTATCAGACTGCTGAGCAAGCAACATCATGGTTGAAAGAGCAGGGCCTAGCAGGACTGGGTAGTAATTTGAGCTTCTAGATTCTTCCATCTTTTCTGGTATTTAAACCCTGTGTCTGCAGGGGGCTGTGCTTGTTTTTAACCAGGCTGTGGAGTGGTGATTCATTACTGGGACAAAGCAGAAATTCCCTAAGACTCCAAGAGCCGAATAAATTATTTCTTACATTTATTTCATTGAATTGCACTTCTTAACACTTATAATTGTGCTATACAGGTAATTTACTATATTGTGCACTGTTATAAAGCTTTTTTACTGTTGCATTTGTGTACTGTTTTATAGTGTTTAACTGCAGTTCGCATTGATAGATAGTGTTTCATTACTGTAATGGCATTTTTACTGAATTATTTAAATGTAAACTGCTTTTTTCATACTGAGAGTTGTATTTTCTGTTTGAGTAGCTAGTAGCTGTAGTATATTTCCCCATCCTCCTTCCCTGTTGGTGTCTTGTTGTTATACTTGATGGCTTTGCAGCTGCCTGCACCTACTGTAAATTTGATCTGGGACACTCCTCCCTGTCTAGTGTCATTAGCTCATTCTACCTAATACAGAGAGAACATTTGCGAAGGCCAACCCACTTAGTTTCTTAACCTTGAATTATATTCTATTCCTCCTTTCTCCCGTTCCACTTAAAAAAAGCACTTTGCTAGAAACTACCATTGCTAGAATCTCATTGTGTTCTGACTGAGTGTGCTTCTCAAACAGTCTGGAAATACAGAACTGATAAGTATATTTATTGACACTTTTAACTGTTCAAAGTTCTGCACTGTCTTAATTTGTGCTTAACTGAATTATTTATATATTTGCTGGCATTGTTTTCTGATACTCCAAGTGCCTCCATTTTGATTTTTTCCTAATTTACTGATTTCTGCATATGTTTTTACTCATTTTTTTTAAATTTAATTGCATTTATTGAAACTGTATTTGCTTTAATATTGCTACACAATTAAATGTGCTAACTTGCAAAATAAGTTCTAAGCTTGTTTCTCACCTTTCCTGTAACTACACTAGTCCAGATACAGATTTGCTGTATCCAGGACTATTTCTAAGCTTCAGACCCCCCCCCCAAACCTTTCTGTGTTGGAAGGAAGGCTTATAGCTTATCAGTGGGAGCAGTAAGCACTAGGTAGCCTGTCTACCACAAAAGGAATGGTTTCTATCCCAGAAATTGTAGTTTAGTGGCCGTTTGGGCAGTTTTTTTCATTCCCTTCAAGTTTCCGGTTTAAAAGCCGACATTTGTGCTTGTTTCTCACCTTTCCTGTAACTAGTCTAGTTCTGATACAGATTTGCTGTATCCAGGACTGTTTGTAAGCTTCTGAGCCCCCCAAGCCTTTCTGTGCTGGAGTGGTAAGCACTAGGTAGCTTATCTACCACAAGAGGAGTGGTTTCTGGCCCAGAAATTGTAGTTTATTGAATGTTTGTGCAATGTTTCCATCCCTTTCCAATTTCTGGTTTAAAAGCCTGCATTTTTATGAGTTTGCACTTGTTTAAGCTCTGCTCAGTGGCACCATGCTGAAGTAAACTATTACTAATGCCAGAAAGTCTGCTCTTCAATTTTTCCCTTAGATAATGATAGTTCTTTCTCTATTGCACTTCAAATAGACTAATCATGTTGCACTTCAACAGGTTTTTGTAGCAATTATTACAGCACACCTAAGAGCCATCAGTACTAGTTGTTCTTCGTGGAAATAGCTCCAGTACTTAGTAGTTATGACCACCCCTCCTGGCATGATTAAATGGCAGTTCCCTGTGCTTTTTCCTATTAACCTGGTGCACTTGAGCATTCTGAGGCAGTGTAGCAACTGCCTCATGTACACAGACAACCCTCTACTCTTACCTCCCAACACTCAGACTTGTGAGAGATGCACTTATATCACCAAATTGGAAGCTAAGCACTCTCCAGCCAAGACCAGCCTAGTTGGTCAAGAGGAGAAGGTCAACACCTGCACCACACCACATGGACCACACAGCCCTCCAGATCACCCTCTATCGCAGATCTCACATAAAAACACAAACCACACACCCACCTTTGGGGAGGCACTCAATAGAGACCTCCAAGACAGAAACACACTCAACCACTACAACACAGCACAAACCCCAGGACACACAGATCACCTCCACAGTGTGCCCCCCCCAACCTAAGCTCCTAAGGCTAAACATCTTGCTACATGACTACATGAAAAGAGACATGTTGGAGCTCCCAGATTCTGTGGCCCTGGTATTATGTATGACACTAGCCAGGAGTAGTATCCTACTATCATCCAGAATGATACCGCAGTACAAACAAAAAATTGACATCAACAATTGGCTAAGTTGCTGGTGTCATTCAAAGTGGATCCATTATCTGTATGCTTGGGATGACATGATTGACAGACCCTGATGCTTTGCATCGGTCACAGAAAGAGAAAATATCACCTTCTTGTTGAAATTTTATACATACAAACAAACTATCGCATTGATATAACATTCGGCACATAACTATGCTTTCTAGCTTCTTACCATTTAGCTTTGCTCCCAAGGAACCCATTTAGGCTGAATGACATATAAGGACCTTCATAGTGGCACTTTTTTTAAAAAACAGCTCTTTTTCAACAAGTTTACACATTTCCAAGGGTAACTGGGGTCAGTGTAATGAACACATGCAACCCCTCCTTCACAAAGTTGACATGATGGCAGGTATCTCTTCTCAGAGCTCTGCCTATAAGAACTCATTCGTAATCAAGTGGGAGTGTTGTGTTGCCTTGAGACTTATCAGTCAACAGCAACAACAAAGCCTACATTCCTCCATAATGGGGTTGGGAGGGTGGCCTAATGGTTAAGGTGTTTGCCTTACAAACACAAGGTGCAGGGTTTGAGTCTCACAAGGGATAATTAGCTAGGCTTAAAATGGCTTGCAAGGGCAGTTAAACTAATCTATGAATCTATAAGAAAGTGCTCATCAATCAGAGCAATGAGTGGAAATAACTCATACATCAATTTAGAAGCTACAGCTATCATAATGAATGAATACACTACTCAAGCAGTGCTCTTAGTATTAGCATTATAACCAGAAAAAACTACTAGACTAAATAAAGCCAATCCATAGTTTAAAATAAAATCAAATAAAACCAGAGTGTTCCCCATAAATTGAATGGGTGATGGCTTAACTTACATAACTTTAGAGTATGGTATGCACAAAAAAGTGCTAACCAAACCACCAGCTCACACATTACAGCTATAACACAGAGCTATCCTATACATCCAAATGATGGTACCTGGATATAAAACAACAGTAACCAAACATTGAATCCAGTACAAATTTCCTAAATCTAAAAGTGGCATGCATAAACATTTTATAGGACTAACTTATATAACTATATTATGATATATCATATGCTATGAGTTTAATAAGCTCAAATAAAGATGCTCTTAAGATAAAAGTAACATGCATAAACATTTTATAGAACTAATGTAATGGTGCTTGTAATGGGCAGATAGGTGCTAACAATCATTGTGTTGATTAATGTGAGGGCTGTGCATTACCATTGGTGGTGTTGAAGCATGAGATTTTGCTATGTTATATTTTATTGGAATTCTTTTAGATGAACCTTTTCTATAGTCTGAGGAAGTTTGGCCAGGGAGTCAAATGAAAGTGTGCATTGATTAAAAGCAACTAACACATTGGTTAAAGTCTGCCTGTGGCTTTCTTGATGAGTTTGTTTTTTAAGAACTGGGAAAACTACTCAAGCACCAATACCCTGGCCCAACGCTTCCTGGAATTCATCAGTTGCAATGCGCTGGACCAGGTCATTCTGACCCCCACTAGAGGAAGCAACATCCTTGACCTGGTTATTACTAACATGATCAACCGTTGCTCTACACCAATAGTCAATCCCTCCCTGGTCAGATCTGACTATAAACTAATCACCATGGAAATCTACATCTCACCCACAGCCACTGCAAAGGTAACCACCTTGAAAAACTTCTCCATAGCTGACTTTGGGCTCCTATAAACAGAGTCGGCTAACTTCACGGCACCCATGTCAATAGAAAATAGATGCATGACTGCCAACTCATACACCAATGCACTGTACGAACTCGTGCATAAATGCATGGAACTAGCTATACCCAACAGTACCAAGATGCTCTCCTCCAAAAAAAGGAGGCCAATCTGGTGATCACCTGCCATTAATAAACTCTACAACAGAAGGAATAAATTGTTGCAGAAAAAGGTGAAGTCCCAAGACTGGAAAAACTCCCTTATTAGCTTCAACAAAAAGTTGAACTCCCTCATCAAATCCTCTAAAGCCATCTATGAAGGCAGAATTGTGGATATATCAAGAACCTCCACGGCAATACCCAGATATGCTCTGAGTTACTACACAATGGTGCCACCTATACTGAGCCAACAGATATTGCCAATGTACTGGCCGACAGTTTCAGTGCCAACTTTACCCCTCTCTCCCCCCTAAAGGACCAATCACAATACAGGAAGAATGCTAGGCATCCAGCATTACTGCAGCCCATGTTTCAGACTGTGCACCTCTTCATACCATATCATATCAGGTACTAAAACACACATCTTCTTTCTTCCTTTGTATGGTACCCTAAGTATGATGACTTCACTTTGTATACAGCAACTTTAGGACTACTGATTATTTATCAGCTAGTTGCTGCACATTGGCTTGATGTCATGTAATAGACAAAGTATGGCACTGGATTGTTGGGGGCTTGGGACATGGGACATTATACCAGGTGCTGCTTATAGTCAAAAGAGGTATTTATCCATTAGTAACTCAAATTCTTAAATGGATCAGAAAAAGTTTTTTTTAATTACATTTTGGAATGCATGGCTGTTTCCCTAGTATACAACTATGAACCTTTGAACCTATGAAAGTTCCTTCCCCACTTGGAAAACAGTATTTCTGTTCCTTGGAACCTAAGACATGATCGTTATTCACCTTTTATAGGTGACAAAAGTACTAATGTACTTTCTCGTTAAATTTCAATTAACATTTTGAAGATTTTTAAATTATAGTTTCATTCTACAAAACCGAGCAGATACACTTTTTTGAAAAGCATCTGGCCACCAGTTAGTCAGTTATATATTTTGAAGCATTTTTCAGAGTCAGTGGTACCTATTCTAGTTTTTGTATTAATATGCTTTATTCAGAATTCTTACTATTTGCCTTTTCTGTTAGGCTTTGCTTGCAAAACTTTCTTTAACAAAGGATAACAGAAACTAATTGGGCAAAAAGTCTTTAGAAACGAATGTTCTGTTTCATAACAGTAAAGGAAACAGCACAGTGGCTGCAACATTTTTAGCCATTATAACGTACCAAAATGTAGAGTGAAGAAATCCTGTTTTTCCACAGCATGAAACAATGCTCTTCATGAAAGAATATGGAGTACTGAAATCCCTATCTAAATCAACATTTCTATAGAAAACATAGCATTCAGGAAGCAGATATTGACTGTAAAGCCCTGATTCAGTCATAGTTAACATCCAGATGTAGCATAATAGATGGTCTCAGGCTGTTAATAGTAGTGGCCATCGCTCATCAATACCTGGACAGTTTACATTGAGCTGAATCACTCACATTTTAGTAGTACTCAATATTTAAGGTAAGTCTGAACTCTACACCTTCCAAGACAAGTGATTAAAGTCCCCAAATAAAATGCTCAATATGTCCTTATCACATACCCCAGCAAAAGACACAGTTTGTATCATACCTGGAATGGTATTATAATAGTCAGTTTTAGCAGCATTTTAGACAATGCTTATTATATTTAGTGAGCATTACATTCTGTATAATATGCAATTAATGATCAATCCAATGTTGTTTTTAAACTCCATATGAACACCAGTAGATCTTCCTGGTTTAACAAACTCAGTATATCAGCAAAGGGACAAATATTTTCTGATATCTGGATGGATACATGCTTCAAAAATATCCACACTAGAATATTGTTAGTTAAGAATGTGCATTTATTTTGTGCACTCTCTTACGTATATATTATTTTTAATCAAGAATAATATGTTGTGAGGAATAAAAGTTTTAGTCATCTCAATGATGCACAAAGCTTTTCTCACATTTATTTTTTTCTGACATGCATGGTGTATAATGCTTATATTGGGTACTTTTAAAACTTGTAAAACTAAATAGCTTATCAATAAAACTAGCATTGTAAAATGGTGGCATATGAGGCATTGTGTTTACTCTGATACACCTCATAAC
Source organism: Protopterus annectens (assembly GCF_019279795.1). Lineage (NCBI taxonomy): Eukaryota > Metazoa > Chordata > Ceratodontiformes > Protopteridae > Protopterus > Protopterus annectens. The sequence continues at coordinate 795,307,789 of NC_056735.1, forward strand.
TTCTTGAAGGATGTGCTTTTCTTCAGATGTAAAACATTGACATGTTTTACCTTCAAGGTAATAAGTATCCCAGGAAGAAAACATTGTGGTCATTCCCAGCACCACAGTCCTATTATTAGCACACAAGCAGGGTATAGGCAAGTGTTCATCACCTAGTACAACATCTACAGTGATTTGAAATACAGGTGAATTAGGGCCCTAAGTAAATTAATCCTACAGAATGTTTAAAAGAGCTAGATAGTAAAAAAAGAAACCTACTTTTATTACACACCCACACATAAAATTACCTCAAATAAAGAATCCTCTCATATGCCAATAGCCCCCCTGTTTCACCAGAATGAGGGGTGGGTAGTGCTGTCCCCAGATACTATTATGATGTGACACAAGGGTCTTATTGCCCCTGCCCTTAATCAATTGCCCCTTCGGGAAGGTAAGCAATAATTTCACTGGTTTATTTTATAATTAGAGGCATTCACATCATTTTGACAGTTTTTAACCATATCTACCAGCTGCTGCTGCACTTTCTCTAATCAGCACTAACTATGCAATTACTGTGGGGTTGAATATTTTTCTTTTTTTTTTTTTTTTACTGAAGGAATGCCAGCCATAGCTATTCCTGCTTTGTGTCACTGGGAAGACACACACTGTCTCTGTGACTTCTATCAAGTTTGGGAGATCTAAGAGGTGCAGGCAAACATGAAACTCATCTGCCAATAGGACAGCTTAAAGGCTAAAACTAAAGAATTGACCATTAAAAGAGCTGTAATGTTATTAGGATGAGACCAAATAGATAAAATACTACCTGTCAACACTGCCATGACTTCTCTAACACCACTTCTTCTTCTTCTTTCGGCTTTTCCCGGTTAGGGGTCGCCACAGCGGATCACCTTGTCCGCACATTGAATGGCAGTGGAGTTTTACGGTGTCGAGTTGCCAGCCCGGCTCCCAACCTTCCACAGAAGGCACACTCACACGCACACCTAGGGCCAATTTAGAGTGTCCAATCCACCTGCAGCATGTCTTTGGGATGTGGGAGGAAACCGGAGCACCCGGAGGAAACCCACGCGACCACAGGGAGGACATGCAGACTCCGCACAGAAGGCACCCTAGCCGAGGATCGAACCGGAGAACCTCTTGCTGTGAGGCAGCAATGCTAACCACTGCACCACCGTGGCCGCCCTGACTTCTCTAACACCACTACTTGCAGCTAATAAATTCTGAAGTAGTATTACTCTAAACATTATTCCTGAGGAAATTATCCTGTTTCCTCCTAGGAAGACTGAGGTTGTTAATTTCATCTCCCAAATTATAAAATCAGATAATGCTCCTCCACCTGGTTACATCTGAACAAAATAAACCTTTCACTGAAATGGGGAATGGCCATCTATTTCAAATCAAACAACTCTCATTAAAATGTACCTATTAAGTCTTCTTATTTTCCTACCTACTCAGTGCAGTGACATTGACTCTAGGCTTGAAATTCTGTGTACTTTAATGCCTACAACCTCGATTATTAATAAAATTTTCACCAAAAGCCTAGGAATCAAAAGATGCCTATAATATGAAAGAATTGTATCTGATAAACCAGAAGATATTTTCACATAGCTCAGAATACACCTTTCAAGCCTTTAACCGTCACACAACTATGGATACAAATCATACACTGCATACATAATATGTATTCCCATGATATAACTTTATTTCTAAATAAAGACCTCAGAAAAATCATATGGTTGAGCTTTCCTACAATTCAAAAGCAACTTCAAAGTCAATATATACCACAGTACAAAACCTTAGATAAGCACAGACACAACTGGATACTTGCTGACACAATTTTCAGCTAGTTCACTAAAATCACCAAAATATTAGCCTTCCCTTCCTTTCTTCTCCCTGAAAAATGCACACATATTTTGTTGTCTTCTACATGGTATAGCCAGATGCATATCCAGAAACAAGAATGTAATAATAATTATGAACTTCAGTGTTAACATGTTGAGACACCAGAGTAATGAAGTTTTTAGGAACACGTGTCAAACTCTGCCCCTAATACATGAAAACTAAATTCTAGGCACACAAAATCAAATTCAACAATAATTTTCTACAAAACTTCATAATCACTAATATCAAAGACAAAATATGATTTTTAATAACATACTCCCATGGCTTACTTTAGATGAAATGGGACCCCAGACAAAGGCTCCATACCCCCACTCTACCCATTGCTCTTCCTCCACGACAAATTTCATGTTTGCCCACCATACCTGTTTTAACACAGTGTCATCATTGCATTTTTTTTATTTTTTTCACAGCCTAACTGGACAAAACAAAACTGTATAGATACTAACACAGCAATACTGTAACTGAAGCTGCTTGTTTCTTGTACCACGGGTGGATGATCACTAAATGAGTGGAACCTTTCCTGACTGTTTCCTGTACTATTTCAGCCCCTGCATACATACATTGTATAAATCTTTTGTCATGTTTTTTGCAGTGTTAGCATACACAATGCACCATTGAGTGATAGTGTGTGTGACAGCCATGCACCGTAGTGCAGTGACTAAAGTGCTGGTGTCCACAACCAGTAAAACTGATAAGCATCATTTTTTCTATATGTCATTACACTGTAATATCCTCTTACTTCAGAATATCCTGCTCTTTGCTAGAACATAGTGTGCTTTAAAATGGTGACTGTGTATCTTATTGCTCTAAAACAAGCCTTGTGCAGTAGCTGGCATGCTAATAAAGTAATTAACTGTCATTGTCTATGAAATGCAATAACAATAAAATATGTTTTCACCTCTATTCTGTTCTGTGGGACAAAGTCCAGCTTATGCATGGAACTTTAGATTTGCATCAAGCTAATGACTATGGCTCTTATGACACCATCATGGCCATTCTTTGGTGATGAGATCATGCAGGATGTGTACACCTATGGAGCCTTGTCAGGTTACTGTCTCACTTTCCTACACTATTGATCACATGCAAATGCAATGGATGAAGCACTTCCTACTGTAGTGTTGCACTGTACTGTTCTGTCCATTGGAGCACATCACCTATTGTTCTTGACATGAAGTGTTTCACTCTATTATTTTCACTTCTGGACTTGATCTGGAGAGGGAACATGCTCTTAGAAGGATCTGAATTAACAGAACCTTTGAATGGTGCAGGACTGAGTGCAAAATCTTTTACAACTGCTGTAAATGCAGCATACGAAGCAATTAGTTATGTATTTATTTATTTATTGACATTTGATTACTGGAAAGTCTGACTGGGTAGAAGCCCATTTTCAGTAGAGACCCGGAGAGAAAAAAAAAACAAATTATTACAAAACATTTTAAGAACAATAATTTTACATACTTTAAAAATAAAGCAAAAACATCTGCAATTTAAATAATTATAACACATTAATGCTAATACAAAAACATTGGTTAAGAATCAGCGCAAGTTATATGTTGTTGTTCTTCTTTTGGCTTTTCCCGGTTAGGGGTCACTACAGGAGAACTCGAGTCTGCTAATGATTGGCAGTAGTTTTTTTTACGGGTCCCAAGGTGCCAGCTCAACCTTCAGTGAAGGCATACCCATTCTACGCATGTCTTTCGAATGCCACTTGACTGCAGGGAGAACATGCAGACTTCACACAGAAGGCGCTCCAGCTGAGACTCGAACGGGAGAACCTCCTGCTGTGAGGCAACAATGCTACTGCTGCACCACCACGGCTTTCCAATCAGTGCAAGTTATATGACAATCATTTAATATTTATAGAAATTTTAGATAGTTTGTAGAGAAATTAAAGGTAAGTCAGTCTAATACAAACAGGAATTGTCATATTTAGTGAGGGGAAAAACAGATTTATGGAATATTTAGATAGAAAGTCAGGAAAGATAATTTGATAGAAGGAAAGAAGTAAGTACAGAAGGGAAAATAAGGAGGTATAAGGAATGAAAATATACTTGCTTAGATTTAGAGATATGATTTATCCTGGTTTTGAGCAAGAACAGTCAGATTTTTAGCAAGGAAGTCTTTCAGACTGTTTTTTTAAAAATGGGAGGGTGGGCATTGACCTGATTGATACAGGTAAGGAGGTCCTGGCCTTAGCAACCTTGTATGAGTACGGTCAACGCCCAACAGATTTGATAGGTTTGTAGACAGGCAGGAGTTTTTGGTCACTTGATCACAATGACCACCTGGGAACATAGTTGTGTAGACTGTTTTTTTTAGTTCCGGGCAGGCAGATGGATGCTGGATAATATTTTAGGTGGTAAGAAGATGATATGTTAGTTGATGAGACTGTTTTAACCAATTTAGGCTTTTTAGTGCAACGGTGGGTTCTGAAAGGGGTATTTACTGCAAATTTAGCAACTTTGTTATACCACTGTTCAAGTTTTAATTTCTGTGAAACCTTTCTTGGAATTCTAAAGATCCCCTGCATAAAGTAGATGCATTGCAGACACATGCCAGGTCAATGACTGAGGCACTCGGCATTGCACATTCTAGCAAGTAATACTGGCATAAGTACAGTGATCTGTGAAGACATCTCCCAGACCTTCTCTGCTGGTCTACAGAAGAAGGTAGGGACAGAAAGCCTCCATATTGCATTCAGATATGCATTTTCATTAAGTGCTATATAGTATGCTTGAAATGTAAAGCTACACATAGCTTTATCTAACATGGATATACTTTGCTCACTAATATTTAATTTTTCTTTTTTGCAGTAGAGGAATAAATTGCTGAACACAGAATAGCTTGCCAGAAGGGGTCATTGGGTGTAGGTGTCCTGCATTGCTTGAAGTATTGCATCGGTACTTAATCTGTTTATTTTAATTTTTTTTTTTTATTTTACATGTTTGTTGACCACACAAGCCCACTGGATATATTTGCCTTTACAGAGACAGCCCAGGAGAACTGTCTGGTTAATTGACTCACTTAAATTCACACATTAGGCGAATGATGATGGTAGGAATCGAACAGTGAATCCTGAGTAAAAGACAAACATCTTTTATTTTTTTATTTTTTTTTTTATTGAGTTAGTTAGTTACTTAGTTATACAATTTGTTAACTGGTGTAGATTATTGATCCCTTTGGACCAATTTCACTCTCAGCCCAGAATGTAACTCAAGTGGAAAAAATAAAGTCGTCAACTGAAAACACTATGCACAATATTTACTTCAGCTGGAGTAGTGACATGTTAGGAGTTAGAACAGAGATGTTATAGTGAAAATGATAGGCAGTATCTGTCAGCAATTTGGAAGACTAGGTTATGTGACCTGAAGCAGGGCATTTACAAGCAGCTTGTGCTGATAGATATTCTTTAAGTTGTGCCTGAAAGGAGTAATAATTTGAGAGATATTTAACATTTGTGGGAAGATCTCTTTCATGCTTATGTCCAAGGGTAGAAAGGGAGTAGTTAGAGCTCTGCAGTCTGGTTTTATATGCATGCAAGAGAGACCTGAGTGGCTATGATAGCTTAGATTATATGATGGATGAAAGAGAAGGGCAGAAGCTTGCTTTCTGCAGATGTAAAGGTTGGGAACCGAAGGGCAGAATGGCTTGTTGCTGAGCTGCCAGCCAGTTAGCTTTGGCTAGCATAAGACAGTGTTGTTCACACTTTGGGAAAATGATAGTGAAGAGGTAGATGGAATGGGAGATTGCTTGGGTGATGTTAGAGTTTCTTTTGGAGGCAGATGCTACAAGGGAAAAGCAGTACTCAAGATGGGCTAGAAGAATCCCTTTGCCAATAGCATTTCCTGTTGGGCAAAGAAGGACAGATGAGATTTTGTTAACTCAGAAGAGTATGGAGTTTATCTTTTTCTGGTTGTTTTCAAGATGATGGTGGAAGTTAAATGAGGAATCATACCATATTCTGAGGTATCTGAAGATGTTAAACTGCTCAATGTCATTGTTAAGGTGGTCATATATAAGAACTCAGTTGGGATTGTTCTGCCTTTTACTGGAGGTTAAAAAGAGCATAGTTTTAGTTTTGAGGAGTTGAATAATATTTTTTGCTATTGAGCCAGTTAATGGGGGATATGAAATATTTTTGAAGATCATGTTGACTTGAGTGGGCTGCATGGTTGGAGCAGAAGATAACCATGTTGTTGGTGTATAGTTAGGTTAAAAGTTGGGAAAAGTTGAGTGCAACTTTAGTCATAAAAATGGAGAAAAGGGCCAGTATGGAGCCTTCATGGACTCATTTAAGTAAGGGAGTGGTGGTTGTTGTACTGTTGTTAACATTTTCTGAGAAATGTCATTTGTATAGGTCATTGTGGAACCTAAGAATAGCGTTAGGGCTAATTCCAATGTCAGTGACATGGCTAAATTGAACTGGGTGGTTAACTAGGTCAATGGCTCTTGCGAGGTTTATAAATATGGCTCCAGTAAGGAGGCTTTTGTCCATAGCTAAAATGGTGTGATTGATGAAGGTCCAAATTGCAATGGAAGTGCTGCAGCTGGAATAGAAACTAAGTTGCTTAGAAATGAAAAGGCAGCATTGACTTATGCAGTTTGGGAGTTGATTACTGATCAGTTCTCCTAAGATTTTCAGAAGGGAAGGGAGGATGGAGATTGGATAGCAATCAATGGGTAGCTTGGGGTGGGAATTTTTGAAGACAGGTATGATTTTGCTATTTTCCATATAATGAGCATACAGTTTTGAGTTAAGCAAAGGTTTTAGATATGTTTTAGAGGAGTAACAATGTACTCCTTACATTAGAATATGAACTAGGGGGAGACAGTGTCTGTCCCTACAGGTGAGTACCAATTTAGGTTTTCAATGAGAGGTCTAACAGCTTTGATAGCAATGTTTTTAAAGCAGAAGAGTACAAAAAAGGGGGTAAAGAAATGGTTGATTGAGGGAGATAACAGTGAGATCTCATGGAAGGGATGGAGGAAAAGTGAGTACTAAAGTCTGTCAATGAGAAAGAGGAGGAGGAAGAGTGAGAATTGGGAGGAGTTGTGTGCCCGGTTAACCAAATGACCACTACCCAGAATTGTTTAGGGTGTGAAAAAGATTTCATTGATCTGGTCTCATATGATGGCTTTTATGATGTCTGTTTGTTTGGACAGTTTTCTGTGGATGGTATCGTATTGTCTGGTGGAAGGATTTGGGTCAGATGTCCATGAGTGCCATACTTTGCCTCTAAGAGATAGCAACGTTTTGAGTTCATAAGTGAGTCAGGTGTTTTTCATGGGCTTGTACAGTCTTGTGACTATAGGGAAGAATGAGTCTTGTACATTACAGAAAAATTGGATGAAGAGCTTGGGAGCATTGTTAGGGTCAGTTGAAGAGAGTATTGGGGCCTGGTTGAGAAAGGATAGATACGTTTTTCATTTGTTAATGGTTACTAGAGATTTGTAATAGAATGCAATGAGTTTTGGAGGGGACTTTTTCCTATATGTTAAAGCTTATGGGACAGTAATCTCTTAGGATGGGGGGGTGGAAAGAGATAACAGAAATAAGTGAGGGGTTATCTGTGATTATTAGCTCAAGCATTGAGTAATGTGATGTGGAAGGACTTGATCTGGTGGGTATGGAGTCAAGTTCTGTGAGATTAAATACACTGAAAAGTTTAAGTATGTAGTTTTGAGAGGTGTCAAGGAAAATGCAGTCAAAGGCACCAAGATGTATATGATTTCTGATGCTTTAAAGACAGGAGGTTAAGTCCCATAATTTGAGTAGGTTATTAAGCTTTTCTTGGGAAACAGGAGAAGGGAGATATGTAACAGCTAGAGGAATTGGGAAGCAAAATGGGGAGTAGATTTGTGTCAGTTATCAATTTGGAAGAGAATCTGAGAAAGAATTACTTTGAGCAAGGCATTGTATGTTGATGTCTGACATGAAAAGAAGGAGAATACCTCCTTCTTGTCTTATTCCTGGCCTAGCATCAAGAATGGACTCAAGCCCTGGGTAGAAGTCGTATATGGATGGATCTTTTGGCTTAAGCCAGGGTTCTGTAATAATAATAATTTGGGAAATTTGAATACAGGCAAGAGAGTTTACTTAGTTTATTTTATGTTGTATGCTTTGTGCACTAATAAGGAAGCAGTACACAGTGTTTGTGCCTGGATTTGACTCAACATTATGATGTATGGGTAAGAGGATGTGTATTGTTGTGAACTTTCTGAGGAAATTTGGAATTTTTATGGAGGCATTTAATGACAGATACATGCCAGTTGTAGTGGCAGAATTATGTATATGGAGAATGGAATGAATAGTCTAAAGGATAGCAGTGGTTGGGAGGAGTGTAAAGGGCTTTGTAGTTGTACTGAATAGCATACCTCTCAACCTCGTAAAGCAAGAAATCTGGACAAAGCCATAAATAAAGGGGGGTAGGGACTCCCAAAACTATAGAGACATTTCTTAACTATTGCTCTTACAAACTTAAAAAGTTGATAGAATAACAGTTTTATGTTAGCATGAATTTTCTGAAGGGTATGACTTCTTTAACTCAAATTTCTGTGATTATTTTCTGACTTTAATCTTTAATGACTTGCCAATGATTTGCTAGAAAACTACAATTTTATGAAAAAAGTACCAAAAATGTGAAGCAAAAATCTGAACATTCTGTGAAAATCTATACAGTTGAGAGGTATGCTAAAGGGTAGATTAAAAAGGAAGTTATAGAGAGTGTAATGACTTTATGGTTAAAGGTGTTGAACTTCATCTGTCTGAGGTGAAGAGGTTTGAGAGTGTTATGTGCATGGATGAGATGGGTAGTCACAGGAATGAGTAGAACATGAGGAATGACATTGTATTTCACATTTTGTCAACAGTAAATATAACAGTATATGGAATTTCAGTATGTGTTCCTGTTATGGAGGAAAGTGGAATATGTGTCTTTAAGTGGGAGGAATTAAATGTGAGGAGGGGGTGAGGAACAGGTTGAATAAATTAATGGGTCTGGGGGTTTTTAGGGGAATTTGGAGTGGAAAGAGAATAAAATGGGCAGAGAAACATGCTGAGAGTGATTCACTTTTAGCAAGCTCAGAAGACCCCGAGCTTATCAGAATTACTGGTTATCTTTACATTAATTGTATCCCATTGAGCATCACCTGGCCATACACTATTAGTCTCCTCCCTTAAGTAATGTGTCCTGTTTATTATGCCTTTATAACTTTCTCAAACATACTCAGTTTATTTATTACTTTCATTTATTATGTTCTTATGTTCTTAGCTATAGTCATCTAACTTTTCTTTCCTTCTCTATCTGCCTTCTATACTTCCTCTCCAGTATACTCCTGTTAATATCTCATGGGCCTAATGTCATTATAATATATCTATTTTATGGCTGATTTAACTTCATTTTTCCTCCACCACTCCATCCCTTAGCTTCATCCTTCTTATTCAAAATATATCTAACCATACATCTTGCTACTCCTATCTTACAATGCCATTTGCAACATTCTCTGTCTTTAGTTTATTATTGCAACTATGTAATTTTATTTTATAACTTTTACATTAAATGCATTACTTATGCCATTCAATGTTGATGTTGATGCTGATGTGATATATCTGTTGACATATTTTATGTCAATAGTTTTCACCCCCACATCTGCTAATCAAACAGAGTGGCTAGTTCAGTTGAAAAACACAACAAGTAAACATACCGAATAATTGTAGTCTTGATTTCTATGGCCCAGTGAGAAATAAATTGCAGACACTAATGCTACAAAAAAACTTCATACAAATAGTGTCCACAGGAACATGACATAACATTCACCTCATGTAAGACAACCATTTTGGACATAATTCCCATGACTGCACTTAAAAAAATATTAATCTACACTAGTTCTACCTAACTCAATAAATGATCACTGCTCAATCCTAACAACTTGCAACTAAGAACTTCCAATTTCCCATCCAACTGTATAACCAATTCAACTGAAGAGGTTCTGTTGAAGCATCTACATACAGTCAATTGATCACAAATGTTTGCATCTCACTGCCTAGAAGAAGAAGCTCTGTTTATGTTTATTGGCTCCCTTGAACATATTTAAAACACATTACATCTATTAAAACTGAGGAGACTGAAAGCCATCAAAGTACTCTAGCCAACTTCATAGATTGTCCAGCTTTTATGAAGAAGAAATGCCACATGGACTGAATGGAAAAAGATCCAATTAAAGCTGACATCAGCACTATCTGTTAAAAATCACAACCAAATCACTAGTTCATAGCTCACGGTATAAGGTATACCTGAGTTCAGGCTACTGGTAATGTTAGAACACAAACTCCACATTTGCATGGTATAATAAAGCCAAGAAAAAAGCTTGTGGCATGTTAAAGTTATTCCTAGAGTGGAGGTTTTATATATGAATTGGGATATTATTCCATAAATGAGCAGTGTTGTAGGAAGCAAAATTGAAATGTCTTACAGTTCTACAAGAATTAGGATGGTAACAAAGATTATTGCCTCTAAATGATATTTCAAAATAGGTTAAATCGAAATGCATCTTCACTCCTCATTGTGCAAAGTTTTGAATCCTAACTATAACTGCCTCTTATAAAATGGTAGTGAATGGAATATTAGCCCGTGAACTGATGTCTGTCAAAGTAGCAAAGATCTTAAACATCACATATGAATCAAGTAAATTTTATTTGTACTTCCCTGAGGAAAATTAAATCACCCTAAGAACATGATGAAAACATGTTTTTTTTTTTCTCAGCAGTTGGCCTAACAGAAGTTATAAATAATTTTGTAAATAAATCTAGATTGAAAAATTCTAAAAATGTGACCACATACATTCAGTGATTTAGTTCTGCCCACTGAAAAAAATGGCATTAAAATTCAGTTTGAGGTAATTAAAGACACCAAGATTTTTAAATAGAAAAATGTTCTCTAACAAGATGTCATGATTAATTTTCCGGGTCCTAAAACCCATGAAAATGTGTTTACTTAAATTCTTGTCAAACCAGTTCCTATTTAACCATTTTCTACATTAGAAAGATGTAGTTCATATAACTATAAAATGCTTTTTGATTCCTGTTGTGAGAAATATATTTTTCTTCATAAGTTGACTTGCAGTCTTCAGAGATTTCAGATTTCTACAGTCTGTACAGAAGCTAGCTTTGATTGTTTAGGTCAATATTTTTGCACAGCCATTGCATCCTTTGTTTCTTTATTAGTAAGCTGCAGATACACTTATCCTACCAACATCTAATTATTTTATAACTTTTCAACATGGAGATATGCTAAGATTCAAAACAGCCCCAGTGATACAATGGATCAGAATTACAGTATTCCAAAGAAGAATCTGGATTAAATTCAGAATTTTATTAGTTCTCCTAGGATTTGTATTAATATCATGTTATTTATTGTCAAACCTAAAACTATATTATAATGGCTAAAAGACCTTTTTAAATAGTTTGTCACCACAATAATTCAAATGGTGTCCATCAAGGAATAAAATACAAGATGATATAAAAAAAGTGTCACCTTGCGATTAATATCATTCTTCCATACACAAAAATTCTTTCAGCCATTTGTTGAACAAAAGACCTTTGTAAATCGATATTATGTTTGATGGAAGGGAAAATTTCATTAAAATAAACTGTTGCAGTATATTTGTGTATGATTTCAGAAATCATAGTAGTAATAATAATACATCTAAATCACACTACTAATGAGAATTACAGCTAAATCAAATTCATAGTCCTAAACAATTCTGGAATATTGTTAATCTATCTTCGCATTATATGTTCAGTATCAAAAAGAGTGCAGAAGGTTCGGATCCAAAGACCTTAAATGGAATAAAACATAATTTAACAAACCAACCTCAAAAAGAGCTGACACTGTTCAGTAATATCAGAAAGCCTAAATTAACTGTCCCTCTGCACAATTATCCAGGCTAACCCTATGTTCACTTTAGAGCTGTCACCAAAAATGAATGAAGGAGAAACTTGTTAAAATCCCCACCAGCATGGCCTCAAATTCCTAAACAATTTACCCTCTTCTGCTCAAACTAGAAAGCCAAAATCTGACAGCACAGGCTCATGGTTTTAACATTTTGCTATGGTCTAACAACATTCCAAAACTATTTATGAACTTCACCATAATCCATTTGCCAAACACTGTATCCCCTAAAAAAGCTAAAGACTATAGACCAGTAGCTAACCTTGATCCTCTAACAAAGGTCTTTGAAAAATTATAAACACATTTGAAACAAACTCTTACTTACATTTTAAAATATGACATTATCACAAATAGACAATATGTATGCAAACCTCAGTGTAATATCTGTATCACCACACTCCTACCAATACTATATCTTCAGTCTTTGAAGAAGGCAAACTCACGTGCTATATTTATAGATTACAAAATGGCATTTGAATGAGTAGACCATAATATTCTACTACAAAGTAAAAAATATATATATATATTTTTCAGATTATGTGTTTGCCTGGTTCCACAGAGTTCCTTACTAAACAGAACATTCTATATCTCTGTATTCAAATATCATAAACCATATGCCCATGATGGTAGATCACAGGAATCATGGATGTGTTTTTCACTATTAATCAATTATCACCCCTCTGCTCACCTAACCATACTTAACACTAATGACTTTGTCATCACAAGGGCATCAGCACTGCACCAACAAATCACCATATTTCTACAAAAGTTCTTCACACTATTCTTGAATTGGATTTGCTCTAAAAACTTGTGCCAAATATCAAACAATCCACAGTAATATTATGTGGTACAACTAGATAGTTTTCTTCAACCCATTTTCTCCTCTTCCTTGACAGTCCTTACTGGTCACTACCATTCATTACTAAGCAGAAATAATTTGGCCTGCTACTGGACAATTCTTTACCACTTATTTATTTCTCCTGTGGCAACCTAGACACAGTATGTACTGACTCATGTTAGAGAAACTTATAAAATCTGAAACTTGTACACAAGAAAAGATAGACAAGCCATTGTCATAAATACTTTACTCCCCAAACTTGTATACTCCCTCCCAATTATACTATTATATTATCTTCAAAATTCTAAGCCCCTGCAAAGACTAGATAATAAAATATGATGTTTTGTACAACTTTTTCCTGCACAAGATTATTACTGCATAACATGAAAAGAAATGCAACTGGATCCCCATTATACCCAGGGCATCATTCCTTCTAAACATTCACAAATAACTACTAGAAGGAGCACCACTGTACCAAATTAAAAAGTCCTTTTCTAAAGAATTCCTTCTTTCTGTCTAGAAAATCTGTCATCAACACTTGTTTTAAGCCTCCATATACTCTAACAATTGCTGAAACAGCATTTCGTAAAATAGTAACAGAATGCTGGAACAAAATCCTGCAGGACATTGGGTCAAAACCATCCATCGTAGACATAAAAAAATCATATAAAAGTATGTGAAGGAAACCCTTGAGTAATCACTGCAATGACAACCATGGCTAATTTACTATGTAACAAATCTTCATCCCAAACCCCTTGCATTAAACTTACAGACAAATGATATACATACTTCTTCATTCCTCTCTCCTTTTTATAGTACCTGCTTTACCCTACCTTGCACTTCTCTTTATTGCTGTTTATGTTTGACTGTACCCACTAACCCTTTAACCTACACACAGTGCCTTGATTTCACATTCTCATTTCCCCTCCCTCACATTTACCTATTCTCTCACACTGTTTACAGGAGTCTGCTCTCCCCTAGTGTACCCTACTTGAATTTTTATTTTTCTGTAAATATGTCATTAATTTGTTTTGTGCTTATATTATTGCAGGTGTTTGTTTGTGTGCCCCATTATATAATACAGTCACCAAGTGCAATTTATCCTGGATTGTGCCTGAAATGGTTATGGATAATTATTGTAAAATAAATAAGTAAAATAAATGAATATCCTTTTCCTTTCTCGTTTAATTATCTTGTTTTGGTCCATTTATTTATTTTTTTATTTGTCATCAGCCATAGAGCAAACATTGGTGTAGCAAACACCATAATTTTCTGGACTTCCCTCCACACTGACCAATGGGGTCCATAGCTGTCTTCAAACCTGTCTGTCTGTAGTGAGAAGAAATATGACATATGAAAGACAATGTGAGGGGCTCACTGGTGGGCTACATTACTCCTTCAATGGTGGTAGGCATAGGCTAATAATCAGACAGTGCTTTTTAGGGGCACTTCCTTTATCACCTGGGTTGAGGGTCTGTGTCTGGTGAGGTCTGAGTTAGGGCAACAGCTCGACTCATGCACTGTTACCCTGGAACATTTTCTCTTGTGGCTGATAAAAATCATGCAGCATGCCAGTATAACAATCTGGCACCAGTGACAGATGCCACCCATAAAATCAGCTATAACAATGGCTCATTTCTGGATATATTCCCCTTTGGATTGGCTCACATCTGTCCCCAATTATAATGTTTCCCTTCCATGTGTGTCACTCTCCATCCCATGTTTTTAGTCCAATCCTCCTTTTCTTTACAAGGTCTGTCATTAACTTATAGAGATGGCCTTAAAGATGTACTCCTATGAATTATTAGAAGGGATTTTTAAGGAGGTCATAGAAAAGAAGTTGAATGAATACTACCGGCCCTTTTGGTATGCAGAAACAGGTTGGTAGCTACTGGGGCTAACACTGGCCATAATTTTAGCAAAGGTTGCATAGTGACCTTCAACAGTGATGTGTGAGCTAAGAGAGATATTATTAAATTAACTGGAATGTTTTTGATGTTTGTGTTATGGATATGAAGAAAGTGGATATGGTACTTATCGTTATTTTCAGAAGAGACTGTAATAAAAAGAATGTTTTAGAAACAGGTTTTCAACTCCCCAAAGTTATTGCTTGACAGAATGGCATGGCAAAATGCAGGAGATGTTCCCAGTGCTCATATATAATTGAAGGGGACAGCATATTTTTAAAAAAAATTGGTAGAATAGAATGCCCAAAGAGTTGCACCTATGATACTAAGATAACTATTTATGTTGCTGTATGCAAGAAATACATATTGCAAAACAGACACAACTTTGAAAGATTGAGTCTATGAACATGTAAGGGATATACAAAAAAAAAAGGAAAAGAAAAAAAAAGTCCTATGTAAACAGATTCAAGAACATTCACAAAAACAAACAAAATACTGAAAGAATGAACACGGCAGCATAAACTGAATAAAAAGTTTTAATTCATAAACCACGGTAAGCGCTTTCACATAAAAATGCTTCCTCAGACCTTCATAAATCATAAACCAAAAATAACATATATATATATATATATATATATATATATATATATATATATATATATACAATTAATGAATTCAAATGAACCAATAACTATTCACAACTAATTAATTAACCAAATTAACTTAAAGGAAAACCACATAAAAACATACAATAAGAACTCTAAAGAACTCATATGGTACATTCTAAGCATATTATACTAAAAGTATAAAAGAACATATTATACTAAAAATATTAAAATGTTTAATGACATATTTCATCTGAATAACCTCCGTTTCTTCAAAAGAGGTTTAATGGAAGCACGTTCATTAAGACCATGGCCTCTATCAGCTCTAAACATTATCATCCAATTATTTTCCTTAAACTCAGTATGATTACAAATATTGCCCATGCGTATATTGGGCAAAACTAAATCTATAACTCTGAAGACAAAACAATGCAATTCCCCAAGTGCCATAATATGTTTGGAAAGGGCATTGGTAGTAATACCCTTCCTAATGCTATAGACATGCTCTCTAATCCTATCACGAAGGCTACGATTAGTTTTGCCTACATAAAAAGACATACAAAATGTGCACTGAGCAAGATAAACAACATTCATAGTCATACAATCAGCATTGACATTAAAAGAAAAACTCCTATGTAAATCAGGATGTTCAAAAACTGAAGAAGTATCAATGTATTCACAAAAATTACAATTACCACAAGGTAATGTAACACCATCCTGACCAAACTCACTCTCTCTTCCTAACTCTCTACTACCACAAAGAATCTGCTTCAGATTTTTCTTGTTCCTAAACACAAACTTTGGATTAGGACCAACAATATTCCCCAGATCGGAATCAACATGTAGAATGGGCCAAAATTGTTTAAAAATATTGCATAACGCATTTTGATCTCTAGTAAAAAATAAAGCAATACGCACATGATCAGAGTACCTCTCAGCTGAAGATAGGGTTGAACTAGGCTCTGTAAACTGCGGTCCATAATATGGAGCTGCTATACCCTTTCTTAGGGAACTCAAGTCAGACCAACTAGACAAAAATCTCATCTTGTGTATACACTCTAGATACAAGCCTCTGTTGTAACTTACCTATATCTATGGAAAAACCTTCAGCAGTGGGGTTTAACGTTGATACTCGAATCCCCTGTCCACGAACTAAGTTACGGAACACATAATTCGGATGCATACTGCACCTAGCCAACAAACTATTACGTGAACAATTCTTACGATATACACCAGTATTTATCAGAGAGCATGGTAATTTTTCTACAAGCAATTCTAAAAATTCAATCCTTTCTTTCGAGGAAACCAATGTAAATTTAAGGCAATCAGACAAGCCATTAATCTGCACATGGAAGGCTTCTAAATCAGCGATACTGCCGTTCCATAAAAGGAAAACATTGTCTACAAAACGACGATAAAAAATGACATTGTTACAAAATAATTCCAATTTAAACAGCACGTCTATCTCCCAATGTGCTAGAAACATATTGGAGTAGCTATTGGCACACAAGGTGCCCATAGCTACGCCATGTTTCTGAATAAAAAATTCATCCTGGAAGACAAAAACACTGTTCTCCAAAATGATTTCCAAAAGAAAACAAATAAGCTCAATCTTAGCCGAATCATAATCACTATTTGACCTCAAATATTCATGTATATAACAAAGTCCCAGCTCATTGGGAATCATTGTAAACAAGGATTGAATATCCATTGTTACAAAAATCAAATCTTCTAATCTCCCAGTAGTCTGAATACATTCATATAAATCTATGAGGAATTGTTTGGATCCTTGCAGCACTGTCTTATTCAAAGCTATCACAGGTCTTAAATGCTTCTCAATAAAAATAGATAATGGTTCCGTTATCCAACCACCCCCCGAAACAATGGGTCGCATAGGGGGGTTAGTTGGATGTTTATGAATTTTGGGAAGTCCTTGGATCAAAGGTATCAAAGGATCAGAAACAGTAAACAATTTAAATGTTTCATCTGAAACCAAGCCAATATCAAAAATTTCTCATATCAAGCATTTAATACTGGTAATAATACCTAGAACGTCTGAAACTCCTATTCTTTGATAAAAGTCAGTATAATCCAACATCTCTTTCATACTTTTAAGATAATGAACATTATCCATAATGACACCTGTACCCCCCTTATCAGCTGGTCGAATACGAATATCATAATTGTTTTTAAGCAACATCAAAGCTTGTCTCTCACGAATCGTAAGATTAAATTTCTTACCAGGCCTATTCTTACCCAAGTGTTTACTATAATATTCATATAAACTATCCTCAGTAAGCTTACAATAAGCTTCTACCAAAGGATGGTTTGGTGGAACAAACGTGCTTAAGGATTTAAAACCACAAACGTAATTCAGTACATTCCCATCATTCATATTGTCCAAGGTATTCCCATAATAATGTCGTAACATTAAATTCCTACAAAAAACTCTCAGATCCATAATGGTTTTTGTTAACCTGCTGTTCTCAGACGGAATAAAGGATAAACCTTTGCAAAGTACACTTTGCTCTTCAAAACTCAAACTATACAAAGAGATATTGATAATTATTTATTATTATTTTTGGTTTATGATTTATGAAGGTCTGAGGAAGCATTTTTATGTGAAAGCACTTACCGTGGTTTATGAATTAAAACTTTTTATTCAGTTTATGCTGCCGTGTTCGTTCTTTCAGTATTTTGTTTGTTTTGTGAACGTTTTATTTATTTATACTGAGCGAACGTTTATTCTGTGCCTCTTTGTCGTTTTCATTGGTTGCTGATATTTAAGAACATATTTAACATGAGTTTGCTTCAGGGGCACAAAAGAACAGGAAGTACTGAAATCATTGAAAGCAAACCTATTAACAAATAAATAAATGAATAAATAACAGAAAGCATTCCTGATTTGTTTTGTGGCAAGATTCCTGAGTTCTTTCTAGTTTTGAAACAGGGATGGTGCTTTGATTTTAGCCCAGGCTTTCCAAGCACTATCTCTTTTGTGCATAAGTGATGCAGTTTTCTTAGACAGTCAGGTGGTATAATTCGCTTTAATTCTAATTCTCCTGAAAGGAGCAAGGGAGTTGAGTGTATCTAGGAAAATGTGGTTAAATTTTAGCACAGCTTCATTGAGATGGAGCTGCCAGAGGAAGGACCAGTCAATGCTAAATAGAATGGAGTTAAATAAGTCGGCATTAAAGTAAGAGAGTTTACAGCAGTCTGTGATTTGGGTAGTTGGGCAGAGTGTCTTTGTATGGAGGTGGGAAGATGATCACTTAAGGTGCCTTGTAAGGTACAGGGGCTGTGATAGAGGTTAGGGAAGTTAGTGAGGATCCAGTCGATAATAGGATTGGAAGAAAAGGTTTTGTGCATGCGAGTGGGGGATGTTACCAGTTGGTGGAATCCATGTGAGTTGATACTGAGTTGAGGAGAGTCATTTATTAATAAAAGTTGTTATAAATAATTTAAAAGTTGTTATAAATAATTAACTACACAGTTGAGTTTTTGATCTTAGATACATTTATTAGTGTTTGTATTGTTTTTTTTTTTTATATATATATATATTAACAGTGGCTCCCTATGTATTTTGTCACAGTTCCTAAACATCTTTCAAAATGTATAGTAAATTGGAGTGTCATCAGCTGCTGGGGAGCAGTGATTAATTGGATTACTGGGGGTGGGTATCTCATTAAAGGAATGGTATATATTATGGACACTTATTTTGATTGTTACTCTGAGGAAGTCACATATTATATTTAAGGGATGAAGGTGCTTAGTGTTTTGAATAAACCCATTCTGGATTTTATTCTTGGAGTGTTTTTTTAGTGTTGTACACTTCATCTTTGGCGTGAATTACTTTGATAGCTGGCTGAATTCATTTTACATCATTTGGCTTGGATCCCGTTGATTTTGTTTCTCTTCTAAACACCTACAACTCTGGCAAGCTAGTTATTTGCTTGCTACAACTATAACAATCAACTTGCTACAGTGATTATCACTTATTATCATTCAAGGCCATTAATAGAATATTAACATTCATTTATGAAGATGCAATGTCTTTGGGCCTTCATAAATCAATGTTGGTACTGTGCTCCCACAACACCAGCACCTGTTAATCTTGAAACTTGTAACCTAGCTGCTTGCATCAAGGGCAGCTGCCCCCTTTGGCCCACACTATCTGATGGTCTAGAGAATGTGACAGCTGTCTGATGTCTGAAATTGCTTTTAGTAATTCTTCATTGCTAGTCTGCTGATCAAGCATTACCATTGGCAGTCTCCAAGGTGAAAGGCTAGACTATGTTCTAATCGACTTCTTGCTTACACTCTCAACTTGAGGATGGATGGCTGCTGGTTCACTGTTTAATGCATCTGTTTTTTTTTTTTTTTGTATATACAGAGAAGTCAAAGTTCATAGTTAGTACTTAAGAAACAGCTCTAGGAGCTATAATGGAAACCACAAAACAAAAACATTTCTATATTGTTAAGTAGCCAGCACTTTTCTTCTCAGCTGATGTAGAGCATAGCCATCACTTTCCATGCATGTAGTCAATATAACCTAGAGTGCCTAGGTTGGGTATTTTTAAACATTTGATTTTATATGTTTACATTTATCTGACTTACTGCTGCAGTAAAGAAATAACAGAAACATTATAAAAATAATAAATAACCTAATTTATGCTGCACTAAGTATAAATCATTATTGAGTTTATAACAGCAGGATTCACCTTGACTGTCACCCTCGGTATGTCACCATTCATTATCTGCATGTCTTCATTCAGCTGTGCAATCATTGCAGAAGCAATGATTGTCAGGTTGCCTGGATTCCTAAATGGATCTTGATGCTTCAGAACCTGCATGAAATGCCTGAATGACAAATGGTACCTCTCCTTTCATGGTGCATAACTGGCTATTGTCTGCAGTTGAAAAGGTCTTCTGTGGAATCAATCCAAGTATACTGCTCAACTATCCAGATTTTCACAGAATGTCTAAATTTTCTGCCTAATGTTTTGGTCTGTTCATAAAATTTGTAGTTTATTAGCAAATCATTGAGAACTGATGCCACTATGTATGGTAAACATTTGAGATTCTAACTTCACTTCCTACTTAGAATAAAATGTTTGCATTAACTTACATTTTATCAGCTTTTTAATTTTATAAAAGCAGTATTTTTAAAAAAAGTGACCATATATTGGGCCTTTGTTCCCCCATCATTTTTTACTTAGTTCTAGAATTCTTGCACTAGGAGATTGAGAGATATGTATGTGGGGCATTTCCTTAGTCCAGAGCACAGTGATTACATATAACATGGTGGGGACCCATACTGGATATTTCTTCATGCCCCTTTGTCTCAGATGGTAAAATAAAAGCCCCCATTCCCCCTGTATAATGCACTTATAACATAATAACCCTGTGTTCTGCCTGGGTTCAACTTCATCATCAGTACTAGTGCCTTTTTGCTATCTAGTGGCTGTTCCATAGCTGGGTTTCAAATATCATACACAGCTTGGCATTCAGTGTTTAGGGACATGGAATAATATAAAAGGTGCAGTTTATCTTCACATTGAAACAGTAACCCATTTTGACCACTCAGTTAAATAAGAATAAAAAAGAATACTGAATAATGAAAGTCCCTTTGCTCAGATTAGTAGGAAGTATTTGTAGTCCTTCAAACTTAAAACATAGCCATTGTCATTTCTCATAGCATGTGTGTAAAATGCATTACAATCTATATGTTTATATGTGTCAGATGTGCTGTTCATTACATTTTTAAGACACGATCCACTGTAGAACCACTCCAAAACTTCTGAGTGCCACTCACTTTTTCAAGAAAACCTGACCACCAGATTGTCAGTTCTGTTAGTATTTTAAAATACTTTGCAGAGTCAGTGCCACTTGTTCTGCATTTTATTACATTTTATACATAATTCTTACCATGTGGTATTATTATTTCACAAATGCATTACAATCTATATTTTTATATGTGTCAGATGTGCTGTTCATTAAATTTTTAAGACACTATCCACTGTAGAACCACTCCAAAACTTCTGAGTGCCACTCACTTTTTTCAAGAAAACCTGACCACCAGATTAAGTCAGTTCTGTTAGTATTTTAAAATACTTTGCAGAGTCAATGTCACTTGTTCTGCATTTTATTACATTTTATACATAATCCTTACCATGTGGTATTATTATTTTACAAATCATTCTGTTGGCTTTGCATATAAACTTTATACAACAGAAATAACATAATGTCATTAGGCAAGTAGTCTTTAGAAACTTTTGTTTCTTAAGGGCTAAATGAAAGATACAGTGGTTGCAACATTTGTAGACATGAGCACACATCAGAATGTGCAGTTATAAAACTCAATATACAGCCACAGCATGAAACAAAAGAACAGGAAGTACAGAAATCACTGAAAGCAAACTTATTAACAAATAAATAAATGAATCAATAACAGAAAGCATAGACAGTTGTGAGCATATTAGTAGTTGCAAAAAAGTAGACAGGGTAAAAACAGGTTGCTGCATGTAAAGTACATCCTTCAGTAATATCTGAAGCATCTCACATTGAGCAGAGCTTCTCATGTATTAGTGGTGGGGGGTAACATTTAAACAAATCCCAGATCACTACACCATCAAAGAGAAATGAGTAAAGTCTGTATGAGATTATCAGTATGTATTTACGTTAAGACGCAGCAAAGCAAACATCTGGTCTCTACGTAGAGTGATATTATGATGGACCTAAGTTCAAATCCTATACCAAATTAGACAAATTGTTTTTAAATGCATTCCATTTTGTTTTGTTTATAAAAAGTATGTTTTCCAGAGTTGTAGATCTTTCTGATTTATAAAATCCAGATAGTAAGTAAATAGAAAACTATTTATTTATTTTTATTTATTTATTGCATTTGTTAACCAAGAAAGTCCACTGGGCCTGGAATGAACCTATTTTCAGTGGAGAACCAGGGAGAAAAGCTCCACAAAGTTACTTACAAAGATAAATATTAATACATTTCAGAGAGAAGTTTACATAAGTAAATACAGGGAACGTGTTGATTCACATATCAGAGAACACCAGACTCTACTAATACACTGAATGAAACTAATAAAAACAATATAGAACAAGTTACAATCGTAGAAAAATAGAAGTAATAAATGGCATATGTTCATATAACATGAATGAAAGAATAAAACTGCAAGGAATGTAGAGTGTGCTCACATATTGTTTGAATGTGATATATCTGCTAAGCCGATTGCCATAGGGAGATGAGTGCAGGGTAAGAAATATTAGGAGATTAGAAGGGCTAGGGAGGGTAAGGACAGTTTAAAATGACAGGGAAGGTGTGAGTAGACAGAGTGAAGGGAAAAGTAGTGATAGTGAGAGAGTATAACATAGGGAGAATTATTGATTTGTAGGCTTTTTTTCAGTTCTCACATATCACATCCTATCTGAATGGATATGCATAATTTGTATGTATTTCCTATAGCCTCTTGACTATGCATCATTGATTATGAATAATACGCTCAGAGACATGAAAGCCTCAGCTGTTTCAATGATGCAAGCCTGATATTCTGAAGCCTGTGGTTTAAGTACAGAGACAGTTGGTCACTCGAATATGCTCATGTTTCATGAATGTGCAGATTATTCTTTGTGAATTTGAGCTTGGTTCACTTGAAAAATGCTATGGTGCATCTACTGAATCAATATATCTAGCAACAAATGTCAAATACAATTATCCTTGTGAAATAGTAGAATACAAAACACTCAGCCAGTTGCAAGTTCATCATTTCTTCTTGGAGGATGTGCTTCACTTTTCCTGTAAAACAGTGATATTTTTCCTCTTCATAGCATTAAGAGGATCAAGGAGAAAATATCTTGGTCACCCCCAGATTATTAATTCGTAAGGTAGTATTCAGACATAGAATATAGATAATGGGCAGGATTCACAAAGCCTCCGTGTAAGAGTTACAAGGCTTACACGGAGGCTGCAGTTAAACGGTGTGATGTCAGCATGTCATGCATATGCATGAGGGCATGCTGAATCACACCTAAGGTTTACACGGTCCGTGGAAGACAGTAGGGGGCGTGTCCGTAGGCCGAGCTCTGCAAGCGGACACGCCCCCAGAAGAGTAAAAGTGCCTAAAGTAAACCCCCACGACAGAGTACATGGAAATGTGAATAAACACAACGCAACACATGCCCCCACAGACTATGAACATAAAATTATATAAATGAACATGTTATATTTTTTTTAAATTGTAAAGATGTTTGCCTGTGAGTGCGCTCGTTTGCGCGGGCGTGCCCGGAGCTCAGCCACAGTTAGCAGTAAGTGGAAAAGCATATAAGAACTAACTATGCAAAGTAAGCCAAAAAGCAATAGCGCAGCGGTAGAGACGTTGGCTGAAAAGCAGGCAGTCGTTGTTCGAGCCCCCACAACATCAATTTTTATTTTTAGTGAAATAAGCACGAAACAAGTCCCTGACATATATGTACACATATAAAATTATATTTTATGCAAAATGTAATGAAATAGGCCATTTATTTTGAAGAAATGTGAGATAAAATAATAAATGCCAGATGTGCCTATAGCTGAGCTACAGTTTAACAAGGTGAGTGCATCTGCCCGTAGGTGAGCAGTGGTTTAACAGGTGTAACATGAGTGCCTGAAGGTGAGCAGTGGTTTAACAGGTGCAAAATGAGTGCCTGTAGGTGAGCCGTGGTTTAACATGCTGAAACTGTGTGCCCTTAGCTGAGCTGAGCGTAATATGCGTGCTGACAGCAAAATGAGGTGTAGACCAGCGTAACCCGTTTGCGCGGAGCTGCGCACCGCGCCAACAAGCTAACCGACGGGCAACGTTGAGCAAGCTGTAACAAAACTGCCTTTACACAGACACACCTCTTAGCCTGTCTAGACAGTCATAAAATATAAAAAGCAGTGGCCAGGTTCGAACCCAGGATACCATGCACCATAATCAAGATACTGAACCACTAAGCCATGACAGCTGTACTTAGAAATGTAGTAATAGCAAATATATAGGAATGAATAGAAAGAGGAGCATGACAAAGCAGGTTTTGTGAAGCTGATACAATTCCAAAATGGCCAATCACAGATAAGTGCGGGAAAAACGGCATATATAAGCCCCATAGGCGGGAATACATAGCATAACCAATTGTAGAACTAACTTGCAGCCAGAATGTCAGGAGTAGGTGAGGGTAGTTGCTTCCGAGCACAGAGGTGGGGCGTTGAGGAGTCCAGATATATGGTTTGGCTCCTTGTCCACAATCATGAGGCCCAACTCATGCAGGGCCAGGTCCTGTGGGGAGCATATAGGGCTGAGGCGTGGGACCGGTTGGCTCATGATCTCACCAGTGCCACAGGGATTCCAAGGACTGGTGAGCAGGTCCGTCACCACCATGTGGACCTGAAGAGACGTAAGCAGGACCAACTGAACCTTTGGATCCAGGAGGCCCGACAAATGCCCAATGCCCCACTACTGAGTAAGTTACATCTAATTATGTATGTAAGAAATTAACCTAGCTGATATTATGGAGATGTGTATTCCAATATTACTTTATTTATATTACAGATGCAGGTGTCCGTTCTGTGAACCGCTGAGCCAGGCTGGTGCAGTTGCGCCACCAGGCAGGTCAGTAATCCTCTCCCTGTAACTGTAAATAAATATAAAAGTATGACAGTTAGCAAAAGAGTGCAGTGTAGTCACTAAGTAATAAAATGTGCAAGTAACAGTGTAAGAGTGTTTGCAAGTATTGCTTGATTACAAAAGTGTGTTGCAGTCTGTAATCCAAACAGAAAAATGAAAATGTCTGAAATAAAGTCTGAAATAAAGATGCCCCACCTGTAATATAATAGTACACAACCTGCAGCAGGCTGAAAAGTACAGCTGCAGAAGATGAGCAAAACACATGTGTGAAATATATCCCTGTTGAAATACTGAAACATGACAGAAGTGAGACTGCTGGAAAGGATTGTAATAACTACAGGTAAAACATGTCAATAAAGCCTAGAAGAAAGTACCATCCCAAATTGTAAAAATAAAACAAGTGAGAGAGTGTGAGAAAGAGTTATGAATCCACCAATAAAGTAGTAATAACTCCTGAATAAAGTATACTGCAGTCAGTACAGAATGAAATGAATGTGACAAGCAGAACCAAACTGCGAAATGTGTTCAAAATGTTCCTGCAGCTGGAATGTGTATCCCAAAATCTGGATATGTTGCTCTCAGTCTGCAATATGCAGATAGTATGATTGTCTGAAATACCAAACATCCACTGTTGTCTATAGCTATATAAAGCAAATGTAGCAGGATGATGTAGCTGAACAGAGCCAGATATGAACGTGTATGAATAAAAATGAAAATGTATATTGATGTAGCAGTAACATTCCTATCACCAAATTGAAGTAGTTATCACATAGGAAACTGTAGGTATAACTGTAGTGTGTATATATCTGCAGCTATTAGAAATGTACAGCATATGTATTGGTATTTGAAGGTGTTAATTATATTTTCTTCACCCTACCCTATAACCACATATAATCCATTCCACGTGAAATTGGTATGTGCAATCACAATTAACACTCCTGGACATTTGTCCTGTTGGGTCATACATATTTGCATGTACGTTGATGCATCTGCCCTGTTCATACATCCAAACCTGATGGCCTGTTGCCATCAGTCAACCCTGCATGTTGTTGCACTGTGTATTGCTGTTCAAATTATGCATGTGTTATGCTCGCTGTTCAATGGTGTGAATATCTGGGTGTTTGGTTAATGGGAATACTAATGCATGCTGTTACAACTAATTGCGAATGGTATTGTATGTTACTAACCCAAACTGTCATGACATAATGCAAAACATAGGACGACAGGGAAGGCGGGTTCCAGCGGACCCACCTCTCCCACCTCAGCTGGCGAGTGCACCTGGCAGTAGTGCCCAGTCCGGACCCTCCTCCGGTGGCCCTGTGCCACCTGCGGGTGGAAGCGCTGCAGGGGATGGGGCTCGTCCCCCCTCTGCAAATGTGGCCGGAGGAGAACCACCACTCACCCTCCATAGCGTCCGGACTGTGGTGCGTAGGGAGATCCAGGAAGCTGTTCTTTGGTCCCTACGCCAGCTTGAGGCACAGGTGGCACAACTAACGGGCATGCCTGTTGCCCGGCCTACACAGCCCCCAGCACAGCCCCATCCTGGGCAGTGAAGGTACAGTTGCAACTGCCCATGGGTGGGGATATCAGTTCCACTGTTGCCATCTGTGGGCTCATGGGCTCTGGATATCCAAACATCCATCCCCGTCAATTGTGTAACCCCCCCACACATGTCATACACCACCCCTGTATGCATCTTGTTTGTCTTGTCTGTTGACCTACCCAACTTACCTCCCCAGCTATACCGACTTCCTTTACCTGACATACCACTCTCACCTGAAAAAAAAAAAAAAAAAAAAAAGAGCACTCTGTACCCAAAAAAAAATTACGTCCCATACATAGCTGCCCATTTTGCACACATGTCTGCTGGACATGGAAACTGTCAATTACAATTGGCTGTACAACAAGTATTATCGTTGTCCTTATACCTCTCTCAGGGGTGGAAGGTTTCAAATGTCACACCAAATTACAAACATATGCACAGCTGTTGCTGATGAAGAAATGGGCAGCTATGGGCCTTACCTACATCCCTCCTGCAAAACCCAAGCTTGTTTCCCTACAGTCTTACCCTCTTTGTGACCCCTTTTTCACCACTTTCCTGTCTCCCCATTTTCATTTCTTTCAAAGAAAATAGCGCGGGTGTGCGCACGAGTAAGTAATTTTAAGCGGTTGTAAGCAGGTGTGCGCGGAGCTGAATGCCAGTGCGCATGCATGAGCTCCACGCAAACCAGCGCTAACCCAGTTACAACTGCTTAAAAGTGCCTTAGTCACTTTGAATGACAGGTCCTGTAGTCTGTTCAAAAGCAAAATAAAATCCCACTGTCAGTCCCGAACCCAGGAAACAGTAGTCTGCATGACTTACCACTAAGCCATGACTGTTATATAAGAACATTGTGCTACGATAAATATATCATGTAATAGTAGGAATGAATGTAAAGGGAATATAGGCTGTGTAGTACACAAAGCATGTCATGTATATTTACTGTCAAATCTAGTGGATTTCTATAATAGTAGTGTGTGAACAGAAACAGCCATGCTAGTTGGTAGCTAGTAGGTAATAATGTCAGTGTAGCACCTTGCAAGCCACACTCCACAAGTCCCACAGGAAAGCACACACACACATATTAACAGTAGTAGTAGTAGTTGTAGATGTCAGTTTACATACACACTTAGTACAGGAAACAGGAGAGATGAATGGAGAAATGTTAATCTACAACACAGCCTGAATTATGAGAGAGATACTAACCTTTACCGTCACAGAACAGTGTCCACAGCATACCAGCATGGTCCCCGCCCTTACAATCTGAAAGGGCAACACCTATCTCACATACCCTTTTATAGAACTATCCTGAAATCACAGTGAGAACTGCAATCAGTACACAACTGGCTGCATGCAATCAGCAAATGCTGGCTAACAATTGGTGCAGAGGCCATCACATGGACATATGCAGATACCTACAAAAGCATCCTGTACTCCCAGTCCATGCATGTAATACTTTCATTGCACCGTCTGGGGGCAGAGAGAGAGAGAGAGAGAGAGAAAGAAAGAAAAAAATAAAATAAAAACACAAACAAAAATTACACTTAAGAAACACTAAGTTGAAGCTGTCATCAGTGACAGTATCAAGCTGGGCTAGCAGCAGCAGGAACCTATACAAACGGTAATGCAATCAGCTGTGACAAACACAGGTAATGTAAAGTAACAATTTAATAGTCTACATACTGTGAATCCTCCATATGTGTTATTGGTCTGTATCTATATGTATGTCCTTGTGATAAGTTGTGTGTATGTTGTTTTACCCAAAGGGGATGACTATACATTTCATGCCATTCAGTGTTAGGCCATGATTCTGGCACCAGTTGTCCGTTTCAGTGAGGCCTATCTGTAGGATGTGTGTGTCAGCTGGTGTATCGACTATGGCACCTAGTTTGCAGTCATCTGGGAACTTTGTCATCCACAACCCGCCCATGTTTGCTTTCACATCTGAGAAATAAATGCCAAACAAGAGGGGTTCTAGGACAGAGCCCTGTAGGATACCACTTGTGACTGGCTTTGAGTCTGACATGGCTCCCGCAATTTTGACTTTATGGATTCCGTTGTTTAACCAGTTTGCAACCCATCATGTGACATATGTATTAACATTTAAGCTGATGAGCTTATCTATGATGCCTGAGTGGGGTATTGTGTTGAAGGCCTTAGGCAAGTCCAGGTAGGCTGTATGGACTGCTTTGCCCTCATCAATGGCTGTAGTGACTGTTTTGAAAATGTCAACCAGGTTCAAAAGGCAGGATCAGCCCTTCACAAAGCCAAACTGGGTGGTATCAAGTGTCTGTAGGTCCCCAATGTTGCTGTATATGAGTTCCACACTGAATCTTTCCATAGCTTTGCAGACCAGGCTGGTTAAGCTTATGGGGCGGTAGTTCCCAGGGTCTGTAGAGGTGCCTCCTTTGTGGAGTGGGACCACTGTTGCTGTATGCCAGTGTTCAGGTACATATCCTGTAGTAAGGCTGAGGTTAAATATCATTTTTATATGCGGTTGTAGCTCCTCTTGGAGTTCACGTAGCACACATCCAGGGATACCATCAGGTCCCATTGATGCTGTGTGTTCTGCTTTGCTGAGGGCAGCCCTCACCTGGACATCTGAGATGACAGGGAGGTTACATTCAGCTGTGATAAGTATTTCTTCTTTTGGGGGAGAGGGGGGGATATTTGCACTGAACCTGTCTGCCAGAATGTTGCCAATATCTGTGGGTTCAGTGAATTTTATGTAGTTGTGTACTAACTCTGAGCATATCTGAGGCTTTTGGTCCATGTTTCTAATAAAACTGAAGAAGGCCGTGTGGTTATCTTTAGTGTCATTGGCCATTTTTCTCTCAGAGTTGGCCTTGGATGTTGTTATGAGAGAACTTAGCTTTTTACTAGTGCTGACCACAGATGCCTTCCCTTTATGTGATTCTGCTCTGTCTTGCAGTAGCCTCCTTCTATCATTATACAATTTGTCTTTGGCTGGGGTCCACCAGACAGGATGCTTAACCTTTTTGCATAGGGTCTGGGTTAGAATTGTGTGTGCATGTTCCATGCATTCTTGGGGATGTCCATGGGAAGCATTTGCAAAGGGGTCAGCATTGTGGGTTGTGGCTTCCACTGGCCCAGTGGGCTGCATGGATACCATCTCAGTCCTAACAATTGAAAATCTGTCTATTCACATATATTTCAAAGTAGTCTACTGTGCTGGTGGTGGTGGTGGGATATGTATATCCAGGCCAATTAGTTTGTGTCCAGATCACACTAGTGGGTGACGTTCCACATACAGTACCTTGTTATGAACCCCCAGAGTGAGGTGGTGCATTGGACCTGTCTCAGTGTGCTGACTAATGGGGCTTGGTACTATGTTGTATGGAATGTGGCAGGTATTGTTGCACAGGTGTCGGCTGAGCACTGATATCTGGCCATGTACATGTGTATCCACCAAGAGACACACACGTGCTACATATGGGAGTAGTAGTATATCACTACAGTTGTGTATCATGTATAGTATGTGTGCCATATTTTGCTGTCATAGTTTACTGATATCCTGTTTGTGTTCTCTTTCAGGGACATGGCGCATCAGCGAAATCCTGCCTACTCTGCTGCAGAAGATGAAG
The DNA here is from genome assembly GCF_019279795.1 of Protopterus annectens. NCBI lineage: Eukaryota > Metazoa > Chordata > Ceratodontiformes > Protopteridae > Protopterus > Protopterus annectens. The sequence goes on from NC_056735.1 coordinate 795,337,792, forward strand.
AGATACACCAGAGCCTGGTGCGGGATTATGACATACTGTTTTCCCGCACCAGCCAGAATCAGCAGGAGAGGGCTGCACTATGGCAAGACCTTGTCCGTAGGGTAAATGACATTGGCACGCATAATAGGACATATGAGTAGGTACGACATCACTGCAGTGATTTAATCAGAAATGTCCATCAGCGTGCGTCGGATATCCACAGGCAACAGCTTGCCAGAGGAGATGGGGTGGCCACACATCCCCCCCTCACCAGACTGGAGGGGCTACTCCTAAGTGTTGTGGCTCCAGCCCAGGAACATCAACAGTAACACACCTGCATTATGATGGAGGCTGGAGCGACACAGCAACACGGCATGGAGCGTGCAGGTAATATGCCATATGTACACTTGACTGTTCTGTACACTGTTAGTTTATGCATGTGTAAGGTGTGTCCTTGGTATGTAGCTGTCAACATAGTATGTAATTGTGCAGGTGTGATATTGCCAATATCAGCAGCTGACATCTGAAAGGCAACTGTTGTACTACTGAACTGTATCATACGCAGTATCAATGGCACAGTTGTGCCCACTGACATTAATTCCCTAATTTCTGCAGGTCCCTCCGGTGTTACAGCAAGGCAGCCCATCCATGCTGGTGAGTGTGTATTAACAATACCTATAATAGTCTTGATAGTGCTAGTGCTCTGTGTGTATACTGTGGGGTGTGCATGTGTGCATGTGGCACGTGTGCATGTGTGCATGTGTCCACTTGTGCATGTTTGCATGTGTGCATGTGTGCATGTGTGCACGTGTGCATGTGTGCATGTGTGGATGTGTGCATGTGTGCATGTGTCCACGTGTGCATGTGTGCATGTGTGCATGTGTGCATGTGTGCATCACTGGTAACATTGTGTAGACATTGCAAACTGTGTTTCCTGTCTTCCTCCCACAGGTTTTGGTGCTGCTCTGGTGTCCTGCAGCAGGGAACCTGAATATGGTGCCACAGGTACTGATAATGATGATATCTGTGTAATGGCACAGGAAGGTGTGTCAGGGTCCATCATTGGTCAGCCAATTGACAGTACACAGCTGTCAACCCCATCATTGCGCACAGTCATCCTGCCAGTACATCCTATGTCACCAATGTCCCTAGGTGATGGACAGGATACAGTGGGCATTGATCAGGGTAATGTGGTATCTGTGGCACATGCTTTCCCACACAGCATCCATGGGCAGGGTCCTGAGATGGTACCACACAGACAGTTGCCCATGGGTTCTCGTGGGAGCATCCATGGGCGTACTGCCTCTGGCAGACGTGCCCAAAGAGGTCTGTCAACCTCAGCTATGTTTCGGGCTGTCATGCAGGCACAGTCATGTATGGAAAGGTACACCAGACAGGGTCTGAGGGAGCTGAGAGCATGTCGCACATTCATGACTGACAGTATGCGTGACATTGCGGATGCTATCTGTAATTTCACCAATGTCATAGACAGACGTTGTGGGGACATATTACAGCAGTTCCACAACTACATGTCCATGAGTCAGGGCAACGGTGGACAGTTGCGGTGTTGACGTGGCCGTATGCCAGCAACAGCAGCAGCTGGCAGTCGGCGCGGACGACAACAGGCCCGCGGATGCCCCCATAGTGCCAGCAGCAGCCCCAGCAATGCTGGGTCTGTGCTGTCATCAGACCGCCCCAGGAGACCACGTGCACATGGCTCTGGACAGTCCCAAAAGGGACCTGTGTCCAGTCAATGAACACCCGCTTCTGATGACAGTACCCAGTCTGGCTTAGTACCGGATATGGTCCGTAGCACCCCTGCCAGGCACAGGTACCGTGTCCATGGCCACAGACACTGATCTGTATGACCTGGCAGGTGCAGTCTGTGGCTGTCCACAAACTCCAGTATATGGCAGCCATGAGGTGGAACTGTGTGCATGCATACACACATGCGAAATGTTAACACCTAGGGCTACCACATACACGCACACACTGCATCAACAGTGCCCCACCCTGTACTGCTGTCCCTCATCAACACACATACACATACATGTCAATTGGTGGTATCAGTGGCAGACTCAGGCATACCTAGTTCACACCCTGTGCATATGATGAAACTGTGCCACCTCCTGCAATCTCTAACATCAGTGCAGGAACAGGTTAACATGTTGCTGATGCACAGGGTGACTACATAGAAGTGTATTAATAGTATCATGTTGGTAACAGTACAGTGTGCTGATATGATTGTGTGTATATCCCAGCATGCCTGATGCAGTAACTGTATGACTGTCCTGAATTGTTATCTACACCCATAGTAAGTACCATAGTGTAACATCTGCACATTTTTGCATACTGGTGGTAAGGATGTCAACAGATAGCCACATACATATGTAGCACAGGGGAGAAGGTAATGCAAGTAGTGATACGCAATGATGGACATGTACACTAATGGTGGCATGTTGCCCACAACGACTATGCAATGTGGATGTTTGCGCATGTTGATATGTGTGCAGTACCAATTTAATTTAAATTAAATTACATTTTAAATAATTTCAGTTTTACCATGGACATCTGAGCTGTGCATTCCTGGGTACATGTTTATAGTGCCTGCATATTTGCACTGTTACCTACTGGAAGTGGTATCCCTTCTTTGTTGTACAATGGACTACTTCCAGCCCTGCTTACTGTAGCTTTGTTTGCATGCATGTTTGCTTGAGGTTCCCTGGAACACTGATTCCACCTGCAATGCAGATTTACAGAGCTTCTGTGGATTCCTAGTGACATCTGCATAGCTTACTATATGAATGTCAATGTCTCACTTGACAGAATGTCACTGTCTGTCCTGTTCGCATGTACGTTGCCTGTGACACATTGCATATGACTTACCTGGCATTTGCCCACGTGTGCAGTCATAAATGCCAGTGCTATGAAATCAGAAGCAGTATACCCACACATACTCACCTTCAGTATGTTGTTCCCCATTGGCCCTATGTGTTGGTAATCACCATGGCAATCACACTACTATGGTAGCATGTGCAAAGGTAACTTGTGAATCACCTCTATGGTCCAGTTGTGGAATATGTGAGTCATGTGGCAGCTGCCACATGTATGCAGTCAACCTTGGCTTTACCAGAAAGGCTCATCCAGACTCTGCTACACTTTGCTGTGAAGGAAAGGTTAGTTTGCTGTTATTTTTTGTATTTCTGTATTGCCTTTCTATATTTTGAATACTGTAGTTTATTTTCTTTACCTTGTGTTTTGCTTGCATTCTGTTTTAACAGCATATTAAAACTTCAAAAGAGACCACAGCTCTCTCTGTTCTGAGTCAGGCAGAAATACCACTGTCTTTCTAGTTGCCCGCCTCTTATGTTAATCTGACCATATATCTCATTTCTCTCTACTTTCACTGGCTTATGTGAGTAATCACAAAACCATCACTTTTGAAATCCCACCCTTCAATTATTTAAATTTATTGGCCATCCTACAGTATTTCATAGTACCAAAATACAAAAGTAACCACCCCTTTCAGTCCATCTTGCTGTTTTAAAAATAGTAACTCTCCACTAAACCTTAACTTTTTAAACAGGTAAAACTCAAGTTACCTACTTTCATATCTAACTTCTAGTGCACACTGCAGAGTGCATTCTTTTCAATCTTACCTTTAAGCATCCCTGTTACTAGCACTTTCTCTAATACCTAAAGATCATCTCTACTTGACTCCAAGTAGACTTTTCTCTATCTGTTAAACCTAGCACTTGCTCCTACAGTACTTATTACCTTGATACGGCACTCTTATAGATAGCACCCCAAAGGCAAACCCCATTTCTCGGTCACCACGTCCCCGAATCTCTTTTAAAGTTTTTTTGTCTAGTCCTTCTAGCATGTCGGGATCAGTTGCTAGTGTCCTCTCCTGCTCAGCTGGTGAACCTGGGAATATTGAGGCAATGTTACAATTGCCTCATGTACACAGACAACCCTCTCCTCCTCCCACAAAACACAAATACATGCGAGATGCAACTATACGGCCAAACTGGAGGCTGAGCTCTCAACATAGGACTGGCAAGACCAGTCAGGAGGAGAAGGTTACCACACACACTATAGACCCAGTCTCACATAGTACCATCACAACCTCAAATCATGCACATAAACACACAAAGACATACTCGGCGGCTCTGATCAAAATACTACCAAAACAGCAGAGGCCACCAAAGCAGACACCCAAACAACCACCACCTCAGAACACAACACCTGCAACACATAGACCTCACAGTCAGAGTGTCAAACAGTCACAGCCCTAAAGGCCAAACACAATGCCAGACACACTAGTCATTGGTGACTCCATAGTCAGACACACTGACGTCCGCTCACCAGACTGAGTAAGGAGAAGGTCACAGTAAGCTGCCTGTCGGGCGCTAGAATCCACATAACGCAAGCACTCAGGACTCGCACCAGCAGGTACAAATACGACTCAGTCATTGTCCACATTGGTAAAAACCTGAGACACCTCCTTGGACTACATGAAAAGAGACATTGAGGAGCTCTCTGATTATGTAGCCCAGGCAGGTATGACCCTGACCTTGAGCAGTATCCTACCTTCACCAAGAATGATGCCACAATACAGAGATAAGATGATCAGCTTTAACAATTGGCTTAAACTCTGGTGTCATTCAAAGGGGATCCAATGTCTGTCTGCCTGGGATGACATGCTGGACAAGCCATGCTGCTTCGCAAGGGACGGCTTGCACCTGTCACCCCTGGGATTACAGATATTGGCAAAGGCTCTTGCCACCCCCATAGTGCCTTTGTTAGGCAAGGCTCAAATTCTAAACCTACCACCCTAGAACACAAAAAAGGAAAAAACTAAGGGTAATGCTGCTCAATGCCAGAAGTCTAAATCTCAAAATGCACGCACTCGAGGCCCTTCTCAGTATGGAGAACATCGATGCCTGTGCAGTGACAGAAACCTGGTTCAAGGCTCCTGAGAGCACCCCAGCACTATCAGGTTTTACCTCTTATCATGCGTTCTGGCCCCAAAATCCGGACAATACCAAGAAAGGAGGGGTATCCATATTCATCAAAGACACCCACACCTCAAGACTGGTGGCACACGATGCATCGGAGACCATCCAGGTTCAATTAACCATAGGCAAGACTGCTCTGCAAATTGTAGCATGTTACAGGCCACCCTCACAAACTCAGGAACCTCACATGGCCTTCCTGAAAACACTAGAGGGGATAAATGTATCACCAAACACCATCATACTAGGTGACTTCAATTACCCTAATATAGACTGGGAACACTACTCAAGCCCAAACACCCTAGCCCAAAAGTTCCTGGAATTCATAAACTCAAATGCCATGGAACAACTAGTCACCATCCCACAAGAGGAGAAAACATACTTGATCTCATCATCACGAACATGGGAGCACAATGTTCAACACCGGAAGTATACCCTCACTGGTGAGATCAGATCACAAACTAATCTCGCTGGAGGTCCTCATCCCACCCCACCTGAAATAAAAAGACCACAGTAAAAACTTCTCGAAAGCCGACTTCACACTTCTAAAGACTAGTGTGGTCTCCTTTAAGGCCCCGAGCTGGCGGAAAACAGTACTCAAGCCGCTGAATCACTTACAAATGCCTTCTACCAGCACCTGCAGGACTGCATGGATAAGGCAATCCCAAGAAAACAAAGACTCTTTGTACCAAAGGCAAGCGTCCACTCTGGTGGACCCCAGCCATAAACAAACTCTACAACAAAAGGAGGAAGCTACTACAAGATAGAGCAAAATCCTTAAAAGGTAAGACACCTTGATCACTATAAGTAAAAACTAAGAGCTCTCATAAAATCATCCAAAGCAAATTTTGAGAGAAAAATAGCTAAAGCCTCAAAAGACAATCATAAGGCCTTCTTTAGCTATGTTAGAAACCTGGGAGGAAACTCCCAGATATGCTCAGAACTAGTTCAAAATGATGTGAAGATTACTGATCCTACAGACATTGCCAACATACTGGCTGACAGGTTCAGTGCAAACTTCTCCCCTCCCCAAAAGGAGAGCTATCTACACCAAGCGATTGCAGCCCCCCAAACATCTCTAACGCCCAAGTGAGAACTGCTCTCTCCAAAGAAAAAAGCACAGCACCCATGGGCCCTGGGGGTGTCCCCGGCTGTGTGCTCCTCCACGAACTCAACGAGGAATTAAACCCACAGCTAGGACAGCTGTTTAATCATAGTCTTACCTCTGGATACGTACCCAGGGAGTGGCACACTGCAACTGTGGTCCCACTTCACAAAGGCGGTGCCTCCACTGACCCTGGAAATTACCGGCCCATTAGCTTGACAAGCCTTATCTGCAAAGCCATGGAGAGGATCATAATGGACCTCATAAATAAAGACATAGGGAATTTGCAGACTTTGGATCTATCCCAGTTTGGCTTTGTCAAAGGCAGATCATGCCTTCTAAACTTGGTTGACTTTTTCGAAAAAGTCACCAAAGCCATTGATGAGGGAAAGGCAGTCCATACAGCCTACCTCGATCTGGCGAAGGCCTTCGATACAATACCCCACTTGGGTATCATTGAAAAACTCATAAACTCATCAGCTTAAATGTTAACCCATACATCACAAGATGGGTTGCAAACTGGCTGAGTGACAGAACCCACAGGGTCAGAGTTGCTGGCGCCATGTCAGACTCAAAGCCTGTCATAAGTGGTGTACCACAGGGCTCAGTCCTGGGCCCACGCTTGTTTGGCATCTACTTTTCCGAAGTACAAGCAAACACAGGAGGGTTATGGCTGACAAAGTTTGCAGATGACTGCAAACTGGGCGCCATAGAAGAAAACACATCTGACACAGATATCCTTCAGAAGGGTCTCACAGAAACGGATAACTGGTGCCAGAGCCATGGTCTAAAGTTAAATGCCAAAAAATGCATAGTCATACCCTTCGGGAAAAACAAGGTTACCCCTAGCTACCAAATAGGTGGCAATCCACTGAGCACAGAAGAAGTTATCAGGGACCTGGGGACCCAGGTTGATAGTAGTCTGTCATTCGACACCCATGTAGCTAAAGTAGTTAGGAAGACCTTCTACATTGCCCACCTTATCATGAAGGGATTCTCATCTAGATCAAGGGAGGTCATAGTCTCCCTATACTCATCACTCATCAGACCAATGATTGAGTACAATGCCCCATTCGGAATGTATCTGACCCGACACTTGCAGCAGCTGGAGAAGCCACAAAAGTTCCTCACCAAAAGGATAAAGGGTCTCAAACATCTGTCCTATGCTGCCCGACTGAAAGAACTCCAGCTCTATTCAGTCCTTTACCCCTTGCTCAGAGGTGACCTTTGCCTAACATACAAGCCCATGTCAAACCCAGATTTGATGAATATGCTGCACCTCAAAAATCTAGATCCGTCAGAGCCACAAGGGCGGAGACTTAAACCTCGACACGGCTATTAATAGGACGTGCTGGAGGGATAGATTCATCACCCAAAGACTCCCTATGCTGTGGAATAAAATCCCGGTATATGTGAGGCAGAGCACCTCGCTGGCCTTGTTCAAGAGAAATCTTGACCAATGGATGGAAGATCGCAGATATACCCCAGGGATTACCTCAGTGTCACTGCTCAACAGAGGCACAGCAAAATAATGGGTATAGTTCCCCATACTAAAGGGGTGGCGTAAGCCACAAAACTATGGGCTAGGCTTGTAAATGCCCTCGGGCAGATAGCCTAGTATGAACCTATGAACCTATGAACCTATGAACCCTCTCCCCTGGCCAGGAACGTGCAACACATGTGTGAGATGCAACCACATAACCAATCTGGGGACTGAGCACCCTGAACCCATTACTGGCATACCCTGTCAGGTGGCATGACATACTACAGTGACTACAATACCAGTCTGACATAGACCTGCACTGCCAGCAATCCAAACACATGAACACACTGGGGCATACTTGGAGCCTCAGAATAGCATCCTGCCTGAGCATCACACACCTCCGCAGCTGGCACACAAGCATACGTTAAGTCGGAACAGAGCACATGCCACATATGGCACACACATCCTGTGTGCCAAACACTCACAGCCTGTAGGGCTACACAACACACCTGCTACAGATGTGTCAGGTACCTCTCTTGGCCGGTGCAGTGGGGTCCCGCTCAACAGGCTGTACATGGTGAAGGTCACAGTGATATGCCCGTGGGGCACTATGGTCCACCACATAACACATCCATACAGGTCAGTCAGAGGCATGGACACATATGACTCAGTCATTGTCCATGCCACTATGGATGACCTAAGACGTACCTCCCTGGACTACATGATAGGGAACATAGAAGGGCTCTCTTAGCATGTGGCATGGGCTGGTATGAGCCTGACCTTGGTTGCCATCATACCCTCACCAGGTATGCTACCACAATATGTAGGAAGGGTGTTCTATGTCTACATTTTGCTCAATCTCCAATGTCATTCATAGGGTATCCAATGGCTGTCAGCGTGTGCTTACATGCTAGGGAAGCCACAATGATTTGCGAGGGGCAGCTTGCACGTGTCACCCATGGGCCATTGTATATTGGCGAAGCCTCTTGATACACACATAGTGCCTTTTGATGCAGGGCTCAGATGACATAGCCACCTCCGCGGGTATCACACGAGATAGGACACTAACAGTTATGCTACACAACACCAGCAGTGTACACCGCAAGATGCATGCACTGGACACTGTCCTCAGCACGGTAAACTGCAATATCTGTGCAGTAACAGATTCCTGATTCACGGCTCACAGGTGCAACCCATCACTGCCAGATTATACCTCATACCATGCCTGTCATCCCCTACACATGTACCACACATGAACAGGGGGGGAGGTATCTCAAGGCACCACAGATACACACACCTCCAGGTTGTTGGCACAGCACAAAGCATCAGGGTCTATCCATGTGCAGCTAACAGTGTGTTGGACTGCCTTCTGGTTCATAGCCTGACACACACAACCCTCCCATACACAGGAAACCCACCTGTCCTCCCTAACAACACTGGGAATATGACGGTCTCTACATATGTCTTTATATGGCTGGACTGCATCCAACCGAACATTGTGTGTGAGCATTACTGTAGCTACAACACACTAGCTGAAAGGTTCCTAGCATGTAGTCACTGAATTGCAGTGGAACAACATGTTACCACTCCCACAACAGGTGGGAACATGCAGCACCTGTTCATCGACTACATGTAGACTATATGGCCCAGACCAGATGTGTATCCCCCGCTGTTATGATGATACCATATACAACTCACACTGTATATACACATACCACATGCAGCCCCTGCACAGTAAGTCACAGTCATAATGTTATGCAGTGCAAATACCATTTATTCACTTGAGGCACGTGTCAGACATTGGAACTATTGAAGGTCACAGGTATATATGTGTATGTGGCACACACATACATCATCTGTGCATTGCCATTGCTGGTTTAAGCAATGTCATGCATTGTTATGAACAACAACCCACACATGGGCATTTTGTGTGACACAAACATACGTGGCAGTTGTGGGTTTCCAAAACATACTTAACTGTGCTCTGACAATAGTAAGAGACCCAGTAGCAGAGCGCACTATTTGCATTACTGGGCGATTTGTCCTGTTTGGCTGTACTTATAGTGTGGTGACATCACCTGTGTTTACTGGGGGAATATGCAGCATCTGGTGTATTGTAGTAGTTGCCAAAAGGAACTGTTCTCTCACACCCTCCTACCCCCCCCCCACACACACTTGCAGGATTCATACCCCTACCTAACTATGTTATGACACTTGAGAGAGATGTATTAGCAGGGTATTTGAATTACTGGGAGGTTACTTTTCTCCGGCTGTACTTATAAAGTGCTGACATCACCAGTGTTTGGAAAGGGTAATGTGCATCATGTAGTGTGTTCTCCTAATTGCCAAAAAGGCACATATTTTTCATACAGAATTGCACACACAAACTCGCCTCATCCGAACACACACACTTGCAGGATTCAAACCCCTACCTAAATATGTTATGACACATGAGAGAGATGCATTAGCAGAGCGCGCTATTTGCATTACTGGGAGGTTTCTCTTCTCCTGTTGTACTTATAGGGTGCTGACATCATCAGTGTTTAGAAAGGGAAATGTGCATCCTGTAGTGCGTTCTCCTAGTTGCCAAAAGGGACATTTCTTTCATACAGACTTGCACACACACTGGGCATTTGCAGGATTCAAGCCACTATCTAACTATGTTATGACACTCGAGATGGATGCATTAGCAGAGTGCACTATTCGCATTACTGGGGGGGTGGGGGGGGTTACTTCTCCTGCTGTACTTATAGGGTGCTGACATCATCAGTGTTTAGAAAGGGGAATGTGCATCCTGTAGTGTGTTTTCCCAGTTGCCAAAAGGGACATTTCCAACTACTACAAAAACACGAACTTTGAAAAAGTAAATCCGTTTAGGCTGAACGCTTTTCCAATTCGCTTTATTGAAATGAAATGAAGCGTTTGAAATTTAAAATACGCTTTTCGTCCTAAAACAGTATTCGGACTTCTTCAGACTAACTGACAAACATCAGAAGATAAAACACATCAGATCAGCTGGAATAGTTCACGGACCTCTTCAAAAAGCAGATCGATATAGAAACTGTAGAGATGCTACAACAACAGAAGTAAATTATTCAATTGCTAGGAACAAAATGAGCCGTGAACTATTCCAGCTGATCTGACGTGTTTTATCTTCTGATGCTTGTCAGTTAGTCTGAAGAAGTCCGAATACTGTTTTAGGACGAAAAGCATATTTTAAATTTCAAACGCTTCATTTTATTTCAATAAAGCGAATTGGAAAAGCATTCAGCCTAAGCGGCTTTACTTTGTTCAAAAGGGACATTTTCCTCACACAGACTTGCACGCACAACAACCCCACTCACCCACACTAAGCATTCACAGGATTCAAACCCTACCTAACTATATTATGACACTTGAGGGAGACGCATTAGCAGAGCGCACTATCTGAATTACTGGGCATCTGTTCTGCACCTGCAGTATTTATAGGGTGCTGACATCATTATTTCTACAGAGGTATGTACATCTAGTACTACCTGTCAGGTGGGGGATAGCATATATATGCATTTGCAGCCACCTACTTCAGGGTCAGATATGTACATCGCACTGGCAGGTTATGTTCTATAACATGCTTCGTGACCACAGGACCTGTAACACACAACACAACCAGTCCAGACCACCCCTCCCACATCCAGGACATACACTTTGCTTCCCTGGGAACAGTGCCAGGATATGCAGGTGTTCACATACATCATTCCAGTTGTTAAGGTCAGTTACAGGCATATTGTGTGTGGGAACTACTCAGGCCTCTACAACATTACCCTAAAGCCACTACAATTTGTGAGTCCATGTGCTATGGCAGAACCACTCACCACAGCCACAAGGGAGAATACATATTGCACCTGACCATCTGCAACATGGGTACTCACTGTTCCACACCAGAGGTAGACCGCCATTGTTGATATCTGACCATACCCACCTTTCCCTGGACATCCATATCCCATCCCCACCACCAGGCAAGGTTGTCACTGCAAACCAAATGTATTTATCAAAAGCAGACTTTACACTTGTGAAGACTGGGGTGGAGGAATTCAAAGGACCCATGCTGGGGAAGTATACAGGCTACTCCTCATAATCCTTGGCAATTGCATTCTATGAGCATGTGGAAGGTTTGCATTGATCATGCTATCCCAAATATACCCATGACTGCTCCACAACAGGACACCTGTCAGGTGTACACCAGCCATATATGAGCTGTCCAACAGACAGAGTGAGCTAATACATTGCAGAGCAGTAGCCCACAGAGGGAGGACATCTCTGAACAGTACCGGCATGACACTTCAATCCCTCATAATCATCACGACACAGTGTTGACAGTGAAATTGTCCAGACAATGCAGATAAGGCCCCCCCAGTCTGTTATTGATGCCCACTTACTGTTAGAGGTCCTCAGCAACCCTCTTCCAGCACACACCAACAACATGGATGTGGCTTAGCAATTTCAAACCCTGGGATCTCCACTGTGCCCTGCTTGACAGAGGCACAGCACACTAGCCTCACACGGTGCCTTATGTGACCTACTTTACAGTGGCACAGTAGCCTACTGTACTGGGGAGGCAGACACCAAGCACACTCTGGCTAAGCTGTCATTCCCTAGGGCAAACAGCCTAGTGTTGACCTCTACACCCATATGTTTAATTGTCAGATGCACATTATTTGTTGCTGATAGTCTGTTTGCAAGTCTTTATTGCCATAGCATTCCCTGTTTCTATGAACAACTTGTGTATCTGTGGAAGATGTTTGCATATGGGAGGGATCCACTATATCACATATGTCTCTGTAGTCATTTAACTGTGTGCACTGGGCAGATTGCTGTAATGTGGTTGGTTCCTGGAATAACACGTACAAATACCAGATATGTGTGGCCAACTGCTAAACTGAGATTTGGCCTAAGTGTGTGAGCATGCCCAGTTCAGCCTTCCCATGGCATGTTGTCTGACATATGTCTCATTTATCAAAGTGTGCGAGCATGCCCAGTGTGAGCTTTCCATATGTTGAACTCTGCAGCCCACCATATTTGTGGATGAGTGTGAACTTCAACAATATCTCCCGTTTATGGTTGTGTGTTGTGTGTCATGTTGTGTAGTTACTGTCCAACTGCTTTGTGTGTGAACACAACAGGGATTATACTGTGCCTGCAGGGTTTGCATGGGATACTTTGCATACAGTTGTCAACATCCTTTCATACCGACCTAACACTGTAGTATCGTATAGTGTACTGGTTCAGTACTTTCACTGTGGTGGACAGTATCCTGGGCTTTAGTCCTATCACTGCTTTACATTTCCATAGTGAGCACAACAGCCTGGTTAGGGACAAGTTGTGCACATCTGGCCATGTTGCATTATGTTCAGATATGAACTACTTATACCAGGCTTGTCCAAAATTGGTAGTGTATTCCATAACATAGGTGTACATTGGCAAACAGTAACGATGTGGCCTAGGCCATTTCTAATGCTAGTCGGAGAGTGTGTTTGTCCTTCAACACACATTGTAAGTGGAGTTTGCCATGACATATGTCATGGTTAGTATACCGTGCCTCCGTCTACCTGTGACATAACAGTGATACCCAGGGTAAACCTACCATCTCCCATCCACTCATCATGATTCCTCTTGAGGAGAATCAATGAGTGACTCTATGGATAACCTGTACTGGGAGTTTACTCATGAGTGGGGGTGGCTTCTGTGTTATGGATCATGCAGTACAGCTTGTCCTATGTATGTCAGTGCTGGGGTTCAGGTCTCTCATGTGCATAGCTCACTGCCATTCAGATTGTACAAGGTGCAGCATGTTCATTGATTCCAGCTTGGACATGGCTTTATACATCAGGCACAGTTTGCCTCTGGGTGGGCAGTATGGCAGTGTGTGGAGCTGCAGTTTGTTTAATCAGGCAACACATGGCATCTGTTCAAGCTCTTTGATACTCCTGGTGAGGTACTGTTGGGGACTTTACAGTTGATGGAGGTGTCTGCTGAGGTACATCCCACAGGGGCTATTGGAGTCAATTGTAATGCTGATGAAGGATGACTGCAGAGCCACAATGACCTCCCCTTATCTAGATCTGACAACCTTCATGATTAGGTGGGTATATGGTATGTTTCTGTAAACATTACAGCCACGTTTGTCCAATGCAGGATATCTATCACCTTGTGTCCAGGTCTCTCATTACATGTTAAGTACGTAATGGGTTAACACCTATGTGGTAATTGGTGGGCACTTACTGTATATCCACGGGGGTTGACTATACACTTTTCTGCAATTAGCTTGCTGACATGGCTATGGCACCAATTGTCTGTTTCTATGTGGCCCTTTTGTGGGATGCTTGTGTCAGCTGGAGGGTCATATATGGTGGGCAGTTTGTAGTCCTCTGCATACATGTTCAGACACAGTCCTTCCATGTTAGCCTGTACCTATGGGACATATATACCAAACGAGGGAGGTCACAGGACCAAGCCTTGTGGGATGCCAGTTGTATCTGGTTTGTAGTCTGACATGGCTGCAGCATGTCTGACCATGTCAGTTCTGTCCTTGGTCTGGTTTGCAACCCCTCTACTGACATAGGGGTTTATATTTAAGCTGGTGAGCATATATATAATGAACACATAGGGTATTGTATGGAAGCCTTTGCAAGGTCCAGCTACGCTGTGTGGACCACATTGCCCTCATCAATGACCTTAATGACTGTTTCAAATGAGTCAAACATGTTTAGGGGCAGGATCTGCACTTAAGAAAGCCACACTGGGTAGGGTCCAGTGTCAGTAGGTCCCCAATATCTTTATGTCTGTGGTACATGCTGATCCTTTCCATAGCTGTGCAGACCAAGCTTCTCAGGATTCTGGGGTGGTAGTTTGCAGTATCCATTCGGGCAACACCTTTGTTGAGAAGGACCACTGTTGTTGTACACTGCTCTTTGGGTACATATCCTGTGGTAAGGCTGACATTGAGCAGTAGTGTGATTTGGCATTCCATTCTTCTTGGAGTCCATGTTGGACTCAGCCCAGGACACCATCTCATACCATTGCTGCTGTGTGTTTTGCTTTGCAGATGCTGGCTGTTACCTCAGCATCTGCAATGTCAGGGGGCCAGCAGTCTGCTGGGATAGATATTTTGCATTCTGTGGTGGGGGAGTGGTTGCACTGCACCTGTCAGGTTGTATGTTGGCAATATGTGTGTGTGTTTGGTATGTTGTTTGTAATATTTGTGTGATTCAGAGCATATCTGTGAATTCCCAACATGGTTCCTACCATCAGTTGAGTAAGCCTTGGGATTATCCTTAGTGTCCTGTACAATTTGTATCTTCATAGGTTCATAGGTTCATACTAGGCTATCCACCCTAGGGCATTTGTAAGCCTATCCAGAGTGTGTGTGTCTTTCGCCGCCCCTTGCTATGTGAATATTATGGCCATTTATGATTTACTTTACTGTGCCTCTGTCTGGACGTGACACAATGAAGACCCCCAGTGTACATCTACGATCATCCATTCATTTGGCAAGATTCCTGTTGAAGAGTGTCAGTGAGGGGCTCTGCCTAACATGGAGTGGGATTCTGTTCCAGGGTGTGAGGAGCCTCTGGGTTATGTATCTGTCCCTCCAGCACATCCTATTTCATTATGTGTTGCGGTTGACATCTCTCACTCTCACAGCTCCGATGGCATTGAGTTTTCTGGGGTGGAGCATGTCGATTACTCCTGTGTTGGACATGGCCTTCTACAACAGACATACAATGCCTCTGTGTAGGCAGTATGTGACTGCATTCAGCTAGGGTGTCTACAGCCAGGCAGCATATAACATATATTTGAGACCCTTTATCCTCTTGGTGAGGTACCTTTGAGGTCTTTCTAACTGCTGCAGGTGTCAGGTAAGGTACATCCCAAATGAGGCATTGCACTATATTATGGGTCTGATAAGAGAACAGTACAGGGGCACAATGACCTCTGTTGACGTAGATGTGAATCCTTTCATGATACGGTGTCCAATATAGACAGAAAAAACAAAACTGGAAAGCAGAACCCAGCTGGATAAAAACGGCACGGACTGTTTTATTCAAGGTAAGCGCTTTCAGCTAAGCAAATGCCCAGCCTTCATCAGACAAATGTCACTTCACACAGCTCTATTTTTATATAAAAAAGTAATTCACATTCATTAATCATTAATAAACCAATCACTGTCATGAATCAATTTAAAATGGTTACACCTATAATCATCATATTATAAAAACTTCCTTTCTTAATCTTGTTAGTCGGTGTAAAACAAATATTTACTCAAGAAACACCTATTCATACAAAAAAACAAATATAAAGTGTATATAATACAACAAAGTTACAAGCTACAATAAAAAAACACACAGTAGCATAAAAAACTGAATGCTTAAGGATAGTAAAATAAATAAATACATTATTCAAAGAAAAACTGTCTCACATTAAAGTTGCTATAAAATGCTATATGAATTGCCAAATAGCATTTACCTAAGAAGAGCTTTAAGTTTAAGCACACACTTTATGGATGCAAATTCATTTAACCCTGGGGGGAGATGAGCACATGTTCTAATTTGCCAAAATAACTCTTGCTCTTCCAGATACAACTGCCAGGGTCCTCCTCTTATATCATTTCTAACCTGGTGCAACACACAAAATACAAAACTATGATCAGGGAAATCTAAAATGTGCCTAGCAAGTGCATTTGTGAGGTCCTTCCAACCTATGGCATACAGATGTTCATAAATTATTTTCTTTATTTTTCTCTCTGTTTTGCCTATATAGAAGGAAGGACATTTCTCACATAAAGCTACATATATAACTCCCTGTGTATTACAGTTGTAATTACCCCTTGATAAAATAATTTTTCCTGTTAATGTACACTTTCTTTTCATTGTGAATAAATTTACATTGTGGGCACATACCACATTTTCGCATACCCTTTATTTTATCTTTTGGTTTATCTATGACCATTTCAACAATGTTTTTAAGGTTAAAACCCCTTCGATATGTGTATTTTGGATATGTTCCCAAAACCTTAACTAGAGCTGTATCTTCTAGTATGATGCTCCAATTCTTAGCCACTACTTCCCTTATAAATTTAAAGTCCACACTATATGTGAACAAAAAGTTAATTCTAGGGTGAACAGAGGAATCCATATTCATGATGTCATTGTTAGTTCTACCCATCAAACCTCCACAAAACAAAGGCATAAAATGCCCAGTGGTCCTTTTGCCCTGAACTTCCTGCAACGTCCCCACAATAAGACTGTTAGGATACCCTCTACTCAGAAACATTTTACTGCTATTGTCACATTCCTCAATAAAATCAGTTTCATCTGAGATCATTCTCGCAGCCCTGACAAATTGCCCCTTCACTATGCTCCTTTTTTGATGGAAGGGGTGACAACTAGAAAAATGGAGGTAACTATTTGAATGGGTTGGCTTTCTGTAAATTAAAGACTTAAATTTATTATTAGTTTTGTCCTTACAGATTTTAACATCCAAAAAGTTCATTTCATCAACTCCTATGGAATACGTAAATTCTAGAAAGTCAGTCATTCCAGAAATATTGTCAATAAACTCAGGGATAAGATTTTGCGGGCCCTTCTAGATAAAACACATGTCATCTTGGTATCTAGTATACCAAGTGACATGTTGTTGGTACAGTTCACTATTGAACAGCCAGTTACGTTCCCAAAACTCCATAACGCTATTAGCAAAACTACACCCGCAGGGTGACCCCATGGCAATTCCTATATTTTGGAGAAAAAACTGGTCTTTAAAAACCAGAAAGTTGTTAGATAACACTACGTCTAGTAGAGTTTCCACTAGGTACATCTGTATATTGGTGGCTTTTTTAGCTAACATGAAATTTCTTGTCCAGTCAATACCTAATTGGTGAGGTATAACTGTATAAAGATCTTAAACATCTACAACCAGAAAGATCACATCCGAATGGTATTCAATTTTATTAAAATTCTCCAAAAAATCCCAGGAATCTTTACAAATCTGAGGTTCCCCCTGGATGTATAGTTTAAGGATACCATCAATATAATTGGCACAAGCATAAATAATAGAACCCCGTCCGTCCACTATGAGGAGCCTCTGGGTTATGTATCTGTCCCTCCAGCACATCCTATTTCATTATGTGTTGCAGTTGACATCTCCCACTCTCACAGCTCCGATGGCATTGAGTTTTCTGGGGTGGAGCATGTCCATTACTCCTGTGTTGGACATGGCCTTTACAACAGATATACAATGCCTCTGTGTAGGCATTATGTGACTGCATTCAGCTGGGATGTCTACAGCCAGGCAGCATATGACATATATTTGAGACCCTTTATCCTCTTGGTGAGGTACCTTTGAGGTCATTCTAACTGCTGCAGGTGTCAGGTAAGGTACATCCCAAATGAGGCATTGTACTATATTATGGGTCTGATAAGAGAACAGTACAGGGGCACAATGACCTCTGTTGACATAGATGTGAATCCTTTCATGATACGGTATCCAATATAGACAGTCTTCCTAGCCACATTGGCAATGTGAGTGTCACATAACAGGTTACTGTCCACTTGGGTTCGTAGGTCCCTGATTACTCCTTCCATACATAATGGTTTACCACCTATGTGGTAATTTGTGAGTACCTTGTTTGGTATTTGGTGGGACATTCATACTGTCCAGTGTCTTCAGGATGGCTGGGTGGGGTTCCTGTGTGTGAGAGTGTGGTCTGTAGCATGCTACAGACTGTACAGCAGTTTTGCCTACGGTTAGGTGCACATGGGTGGTCTCCAATGCTTCGTGCATTGTCAGTTACCTGGACGTATGGGTGTCTGTGCTGAATATGGATACTCCCCCTCCTTTTATGTTTTGGTCCAGGTTTTGGGGCCATAACACATGATATGAGGTGTAACCTGGTAGTGCTGGTGTGCTGTCAGGAGGCTTGCAGCAGGTTATTGTCACTGCACAGACATCGATGTTCTCCATACTGGGGAGGGCCTCAGGAGCATGCATATTGCGGTTTACACATTTGGCATTGGTCAGCGTTACCCTTATGTTTCTTACCACTTATGTTTTCTAGGGTGGTGGGTTAGTCTTTTCAGCCTTGCCTACGTAAGGCTCTATGGAGGTGGCAAAAGCCTTATCCAATATCCAGATGCCCAGGGGTAACAGGTGCAAGCCATCCCTAGAACAGCAGCATGGCTTGTCAAGCATGACATCCCAAGCAGACAGACATTAGATCCTCTTGGAATGACAGCAGTAATTGTGCCACTTGTTAAAGCTGATCATTCTGTGTTTGTACTGTGGCATCATTCTTGATGAGGGTAGGATGCTGCAAATGGTCAATGTCATACCTTCCTAGAGTACATACTCAGAGAGCTCATCTATGTCTCTTTTCATGTAGTCCAGGAAGGTACATCTCAGGTCATTCACGCCAGCATGGACAATGACTGCATCATATTTCTACTTGCTTTGGGGTGACCTTCATACTTGTGTTATGTGGCATATTGTAGCAGCCTACAGGCAGCTTACTGTACCCTTTCCCTTGTTCAGTCTGGTGAGCAAGACAGCAGTGTGTCTGACTATGGAGTCACCTATTACAACTGTATCAGGCATGTTGTTTCTCCTTCTGGCCTGTGACTTTGGCAAACCAGCTTTGTGTACTATGTGTTGCATGTGCTATGTTTGGAGGTTGTGGTTGCTTGGGGGTCTGCTTTGGAGGCCTCTGTTGGTGTGGTGTGTTTGTAATTAGGGCCTCCAGGAATGTTTTTCTGTGTTTATGTCTTTGGTTTGCAGTTGTGATAGGTCTATGTGGGACTGGGTTTGTGGTGTGTGTGGTTACCTTCTCCTCCTGACTAGTTTTGACAGTACTGAGTTGAGGGAGCTCAGCCTCCGGTTTGGATAAATGGTTGCATCTCTCACATATATTTATATTTCTTGGGGGGAGTTGAGGGTTGTCTGTGTACTTGGGGCAGGTGTAACATTGCCTCAGGATTCACAGATTTAACTTGTTGTAGCTGGCCTTAGTGGATTGTATGTGTGGACATATTTTATTGCCATACTACTACTGATCAGTGATTACTTCCCTTTTTATGTTTGCTCTATCATGTAGTAGCTTCCTCATTCTCTTGCATGGTTTGGTAATGGCTGGAGTCCAGCATGCCAGATGCCTGCGTGTATGGCATTGTGTCTTGTTGTTATTTGTGACTGCATAATCCAAGCATTCCTGGCTGTGTTCATGGAATGCCTGTATAACAGGTTCTGAGGTGTGGCCCATATTTTGCACCTGCACATGGCCTTTAATGGATTCCACATCAGTTTGGAGGAGTGCAACTTATGCTTTACACATGTTTTTCACTGTGGTTTTCTGGCCAGGGACTGTGGTCAGGATGTGTATATCCAGTGTGATTACTCTATGGTCTGGTCTTACCAGTGAGGGATACACTTCTCATCTTGCCATCCAGTACCCATGTTGCTGATTATCACATCCAGTATGCTTACCCCTCTTGTGGGAGTGGTACGTTGTTCCTGAGCATTTTGGTTTATGGATTCTAGGAACTTTTCTCCTACAGTGTTGGAGTTAGTATAATGCTCCCAGTCTATGTCTGGGTATTTTCAGTCAACCAATATAATGTGGTTTGGGGGGCTTGATATATTCATGTATTCCAACATAGGCCAGGTGCAGTTCCTGGTGTTAGGACAGTAGTCTGTAGCAGGCTATAAACTGGGAAGCAGTTTTAGCCACTGTTACTTGACCATGGCTAGTCCATGCTGCTTCTTGTTGTGGTACCAACATGGGGGTGTGGTTATCCTTGACAATTATTGCTAGTCACCCTCCTTTTGCAGCTTGTTCCATGTTTTGAGGCTGTACAGCATAGTATGAGGTGTAACATGGTAGTGTTAGGGTGCTGTTGTGAGCCTTGACCCAGTTTTCTGTTACAGGACAGATATCAACATTCTCCATACTGGGTGGGTTTACACTGCATGCATCTTGCTGTTTAGACTTCTGGCATTGGGTAGCATTACATCTAGGTTCTTATCCCTTGTGATACCTATGGAGGTGGGTTTGTGTTTTGAGCTTTACCTATTCAGGGCACGCTGTGGGTAACGACAGCCTTTGCCAGTATCCAGGAGGCCTGGACTGATAGGTGCACGCCACCCCTAGCAGGTGGAGCATCATGTTAAGCTCAGCATGTCATCCCAGGCTGGCACACATTGGATCCCCTTTGACTAACTACAATACTTCAGCCAATTATTGCAATTGATCATCCCATCGTCATATTGTGGCATCATGCTTGGTGAGGGTAGGATGTTATTCAGGGTCCTCAACTGTGCATATACTACATGGTGTTACATTACTTAACACATGGCATTCATGCCTCAGGTGGTGCTGCAGGGCTGCCTCTGTCGGATGCACATATTACACTCCCTGTACATGTTTGAGAGCAGGTTATGTCATTTTAGGCATCCATGTTATTATATGAGTGAGTCAGAGAGGGGTATCATTCCCAGGGTTCCTACTGAGCCAGTGTATGTGCTATGCGTTGCCTCTTTGCCAAGGCCAGGGGCATACTGGGCACGCCTCCTTCTGTCTACTAGGGCAGGCTCAGGTTGTTCCTACTCCGAGTCACGGTCTGCCTGTGTTGGCCTTGGCAATGGTGGGGGGCTGTTTGGCCCGGCCCTATGCTGCTCCTGCTGCAGCTGTTTTTGCAAGATCATATTATGTAGCATAGCACATACCATGACAATTTGGGTACATGTAGTTGGTGAGTACTGCAAGGCTCCATCAGATGTGTCCAGACACTGGAACCATGACTTGAGCAGCCCAAACACACACTCTATTACATTACTTGTTTGTGCGTGTGCCTCATTATGGTGTTCCTGTTCAGGTGTGTGTGCATTTCTGATGGGTGTCATCAGCCATGGCTCCAGTGAATAACCTGCATCTCCCACTAGGTGTCCGTGTGGGATGTTCCCATTGGCAAATGTCTGGTACAGCTGCATCAAATGCCAGATATGGGAATCATGGTAGCTCCCAGGGCAGCCAGCACACACATTCATTATTATGCCCTGGGCATCACACACGACCTGGCAGTTGATGGAGGGGAAGCCCTTATGGTTAATGTAGGCCCTACCCCGCTCACCGGCTGGTGCTTTGATGCATATGTGCATGCAGTCTATTGCACCCACTACCTCAGGGTATTCCGCTATTTGCTGGAAGAGACGCATATTGCTGGCCAATACCTCACGGGCATTGGGGAAATATACATGATCACCGACATGTGCTGACATGGCATCCAGGAACTGGTGCAGTACCCTGGAGGCTGATGCCTGTGATATCCCCATCATATCACCAGTTGGTCTCTGGAAGGTACCTGTTGCTAGTATTCTTAGGCCAACACATACCTTGGTTTCTACTGGGATGGGTTCCCCTCTGTTGGTTCTGTGTGTGAGGTGTGGCCTGCACAGCTCGACAATTTGCTGCAGGAGATCTCTGTCCACTCTATAGCACGCTACTATCTCCAGCTCATGTAACCCATGGTAGGTGACCCTGGGCCTGTACACTCTTCTCCGTCTCCTCACTGTGGGTAGTCTGGCACCATCTGCATTGTCACCACCCTCAGCAAGTCGCCTATGTCTCCTTATGACAGCTATGGCATTTCTGCTCTGAGTTCAGCTTTTTCAGTTTTCACTTCTAATAGCTTACTCCTGTCTTGCAGTGTCTCTTGAGAGAAACATCTTGCACTGCTGTTTGCAGGGTTTTAAGTGCTTGGCTGAGCTACTATTCTGCCTGTGTAATTGCCTGCGTCTAATTGTTTTCACCTGCTAGCTCCAGCAGTATTCCCTGCTAGCTTCCTACTAATTCTGTTGCTTCCTTTTTCCTTTCTGTTTCCTCAGGGTGGAGCAATGCGCATACCAGCAGAAACACGCTCACAGTGGCTTACACACGTGCACACATGCTTACACGGTTCAGAATCTGCTTATTCTGGTTAAAATGCATGCACACCAGTGCAAACAGTCTTAGAAGTCTGCCAACACACTCTCATATTCTCAGACTGCCTTACACGTGCGCACACTGCCCTACCCGCGCCTCATGGCGCGCACACGTGCGCATGCACGCCCAGCAAGAAACTTTGGTGTAAGCAACAGTGTACACCTTCCATTTCTTGACTTTCCCATGCTTATCTTGTGGCACTCCTCTTTCCATGATATGTGTCTGACATCTGTCATGTAACACTGACCTCCAATGAACTGCATTTCTTGCTACCATTCCCCCCTGTGATGTCACCTATCTCCTACTCTATTCCTCCCCCTTATGCATCTCTTACACTACTCAGAATGTACTCATTTGCTATGTGACAGTGGAATTCAGTATCCTAACACTCATTTGCATCAGATTGCCTACTAATGCTTAGTTACATCTCTTAGACTCAGCTTCCCCCCTAAGCAACCACTAAACGGTGGCCATGTTGTTTTTGGTCTGCTGGTCCCTGTATTGTAAATCCATGTATTGCATAAAACCCACATTTGTGGGTTTATAACCTTCATTTTTATGTTTTATACAGCGTAACCCGTTTGTGCGGGGCTGCGCTGCGTTTAAACATCGGCGATCACCGAAAAAAAAAAATATTATTTTTCATATTTGCATCGGGGTACCTTGCCAATGGCCACATATTTGGCCATTGGCATGCTGCCTGACACATATGCACCCTTTATTTGGAGCTGACATGGCTCCATTCTGATTTTTGCAGAAACGTACTCAGTTGTCAACCGAGTACATTTCTGCAGCTAAAACGGCTCTTACACGGGCTGCTTTCTGCTTCGTGGATCGCTACTCTACCTTATTTGCATGCCTTTCGGCTGCAAGTGAGGTATTTAGCATATCCACGCCCAGTCCGTGTAAGAGACGTTTTAGCTGGTCTCTTACACGGAGTTTCGGGCTGTTCCTGGATCGCGGGGCTTGCATGGAGTCTTACACGTCTCTTACACTCCGTGCAAGCCTTCGTGAATCCTGCCCAGTATCTATTGTGATTTGAAATCCAGGTAAAATAAGGCCCTAAAAACTAATCCCAGACAATGTAAAAAATATTTAGCTATATTTAAAAAAAAATTCTGATGGAGTTTTATCAGACTAAGGGCTATGTGGCGATTTCCCTGGATACTATCACATTGTGACATACGGGTTTTATTACCTAATCAACAGCACCAAGGGAGACTAAGCATTGACTCCAGTGGTTTATATACTCAGGTTAGTTTAGTGTTCAGACTCCTGACTGTTTCCTGCACTGTTTTGCAGGTAGTAAGTGCTGCTGCAATTCCTCTTGTCAACACTCAGTGTGTTGCTGCAGAAGGGGAGATGAGTCGATCTCTTCCTGTCCTGGGAAGTAGCAACAAATGGTCATCCTTTTGGCAAATGTAATGACTTGCTGACTTCAAAACCACTCTCAAGATATGTGTCAGTAACAGGTGTAGGAAAAAATGCAGCCCCTGTTCCACTAAAACCAGGAATCAGCTGTAATAATGATGTTAGTAGGGTGAAGAATGAAAAAAAAATATAAATCAATACTTCCATTTCTAGTCTCACATTGTTACTTTCAGCTAGAAAATTCCTGGGTACTATTTTACTACATTCTGTTGCTGAGTAAATTTACCCATTTCTTCCCATGTAGACCAAGGTTGCCCAATACCTCCTCAAAATGTAGCATCAGATATTTCAGCTGTCAACATCATACACTTTACCTTTAATAACCTCACACTCAAGTGGAGAATAGCTATCTCAATTAAAATTTTCACATAAACTTCCAATGTTGTGTTCTTTTTATCTCCTTCCTTGAACCATTCCACACTTAATTTCCTAAAATTTATAACCATAGCTAAGTAGGGTGAAGGGGTCAGCTGCTCCATGTGTATGCCACTAGGGGTGCAACCTGAACAGTCAATTTAATTGTCAATATTAGAGTGGAATGCTGGCAATGCATTAACAGTATTTAGTGAGGGGGGTTGCAATTCAACATTCTATTCATTTATTTAAACACTTGTGATCTTGTGGTTCTTCAAATGAACTGAGCAAATGCTGTAATTACTGAAGTGGAAGAGGAGATAAAACATTTTTTTTTACAGTCTTAATTTTATATAACACTGGAAAAAAGGAGATTATTTTTATATTTCATATCACCGTCAATTTGAAAGACACCAGTATTAAAACACTCCAGGGTGTCACTTATCTAGCTACTGCTTTGTTAGCCTACTTTTTGCACAAGTTTTGGCGAAATCTTGGAACCAAAATAAGTCAGTAGCATGAAGAAATTGTATCCAATAAACACGATCTATTCATATAGCTCAATATACACTCTTAAAATGTTGTAGCTATCACACAGTCAGGGACCACACATCACAATACAAATCAGCAACTCTTCTTTCTCCAAATAAATGAGGCAAAATGCATTTTGTAATAGTATATTCCCTGTTAAATAGGGACAATTCATCAGTCACATTATACTCCAAAGTTTAACATACTACACACCGTACAAAGTAAAACATAAGGAAAAAATATATAACTGTTGTAAACCCTTAGCTCAGCTGACCATTCTCAGTTTACTTTTTCAGAGATTCCAGAAAAAGGCCTCACTGGATTAAAGAGAGAAAATGTTCCTTCTAAAAATAGAATAATAAATGCAAAAGCACTCAGTTAACCACAGAGCAGTGTACACTGCTTGAGTTAAGAAAAAAGGCATTGAGCACCTGGAAATTTAGCAGCTCCAATTAAAATAAAACAAAGAAGTAGACATGTTTAATAAATTCAGCAAAATAAAGGTTAATAAGTTGAACTAAGCCTAGTGACTATTAAAACAAATACTTCTTAGTAAACAAAATTATTTTTGTTTATCCAGAAACTAAAATTACCCATTAGTTCAACCTAATTCAAACATTATGTCCCCATGACAGATTAATTCTAAAGGTAACTAAATCCCATAACTACTACTACAGGGACTTCATTTACTCTAATAAAATAGCCAAAATCTGGAACTTAGTACCCCAGCACATACTAAAAAATTCAGACAATCACACATTCAAGCTACTCCTAAAAGAATACCTCACCAATCACTGGCTATGCTCCTGCACAGTTCCAGCCTAATTCTATTGCCATGTGGTCTCTATAATTAAATCATGTTGTCTCATACCCTTACTAAATCAACTTCATATACATATCAATGTATATTCCCCCTAGGATAAAGTGTGCAATTATTCGTCTGTCTCTCTTCTTCTAACCTAACATCTATGTTTAAACAAAAAAAAAGTTTGTTATTCTTGGTATCATTATCAATTGTATATTATAAACTAGTTGTGAACTTCCCTATTTTGTTACTTTTTAATCAAATATCTTTCTAGTTGAACAAGGTGTGTAATACTCTCTACTTCTGTTTTCACTGCTGTTTTACTGCTAATAACTTGCTGGAGCTTTTTCCCCAGGTCTCCACTGAAAAGAGGGTCCTGGCCCAGTTGGACAATACCCAGTAAACAAATGTAAATAAATGTATTTATTTATTTATATTTGTTGACCGGGAGTGTCAGACTGGACGTAGGTCCATTTTCAGCGGAGGCCCGGGGAGAAAAGCTCCACAGTTAAAATAAACAGACAGTAGTTACATTGTATTACATGGCAATTAACAATTTACATAGCAATTACTTACAACATATTTACAGACGAAGAACATAGTACATCAGTAGACAACCAGAATCTTTATCTGTGACGTACATAACATACATTAACAAATGTTACAATAAGAAGTTCCTGCTGTATAATAAGTACTAGGCTTATGAGCATCTGAGCTTGCTATAATCAATGTAGTTAGTGGAGTGGGAGTTGCAAGGGCATAGCCAGCATGTTTTTAGGTACGCTTTTAGTAAAGTTTTGAACTGGGTGCATGATGGTACAGAGGTAATTGTGGGTGGGAGGGAGTTCCATAATTTGGCTATGGTGCAAGAGAATAGCGCTTCACCAGCAGAGTTATTGGCTTTAGCAATCTGCAAGTGATATTTGTTGCTGGATCTTAGTGGTCTGGTGGTGCGACAGGGTTGTAGTAGATTCTGGAGGGATGGGACATTTAGTGGATGATTTACTAGTTTGTGGGCGAGTGAGAGTTGATACCATTGAAGGAGGTGAGGAAGTTCAAGCCAGCCCAGTTCAGCAAGTGAGAGACAGTGGTGACTATGGTAGGATGCCCCTGTGGCGAATTTGGCGATTTTGTTGTAGCAGGTGTCTAGCTTGTTTAGATCGCATTGCCTTAGTTTGGTATATATTGGAGAGGCATAAAGTAGGGTGGAGATAAGGTGGGAATTTGCTATTGAAATCTTTGCTGCTTTAGTGAGAAGTTGCTTATTTATATATAGCGCTTCTAGTTTTTTGTGGACTTTTTTTATGGTCATGGATATGTGAATGTCAAATTTTAGTTTATTGTCTATTTCCACAACTAGTAATTTGGTGTGTTCAGTTGGGTATATAGTGGTGTTGTCTTTTGCTGTGATGTTAAAGTGAGAGTTGTTTTGAGTATGTTTGGTGGGTTGGAAGATGAGTAGTTTAGTTTTGTTTGGGTTGAGTATTAATTGAGCATCGGATAACCAAGTTTCAACAGAGGAAAAGGCTTCCTGTGTGGCGTTTTGCAGTTTGGGTAGGGACTGGGCTGAGCAGATAATGGTTGAGTCATCTGCATATTGTATGAGTGTGCCATGTTTGGTGGCAGAGGCTAGATTATTGGTGAAAACAGAGAAGAGTAGGGGTCCAAGCATGGATCCTTGGGGAACCCCTATGGAGACAGGTAGTTGGGGAGATGTGTCATTCTGCCATACAACAGATTGTTGGCGGTCAGACAGGTTACTCTGAAACCAGTTGGTGACTGACTGTGAGAAGGATAGGTTATTGAGGATAGAGATAAGTTTTTTGTGTGGAACCATGTCAAATGCTTTAGATAGGTCTAGGAAAGTAGCAGCGGAGAGATAATCATTGTTCTTATGCTGAAGGATAGTGTTAGTAAAGGAGAGTAAGACAGTGGTGGTGCTATGCTTTGGTCGGAAACAATGCTGAGTATTGGAAAGTGGTTGTTAGTAAGGAGGTAGTCTGAGACCTGAGAGTATATGCATCTCTCTAGTATTTTGGAGAGTGGAGAGAGAATAGCTATGGGGCAGTAACTGGTTAGTTCTGTGGAGGGTCCGCCTTTGTGGGGGGGGGGGATTATATGTGATACTTTCCACAGTGTGGAATAATAAATAAAATAAATTTAAAATAATAATAATAAATAAATAAATAAATTTAAAATAAATAAAATTTAAAATAAATAAAAATAAATAAATAAATCAAGTTGAGAGATGTGTTAATAAGTTTAAGAAGATAAATACTTATAATACCCCTAATATTCCACTGGTGGGTGTATTACAGCACCTGTGCAGACAGGACATTTATTTGATTGGACAGTCCTCTCACTTTATTAAATATAACTTGAACAAAGATGAGTGAGACTTACTTTATAAATTGAGCAGTGATGCCACCATTACAATAATGAAGCCCAACAAGGGCAGTGGCATGGTTCTTAATATCATTGACTGTTCCAATACGATGTTTGATTTGCTGTTGCATGTTTACAAATATGTGCCAGCTTTTATTTGTAAGATCAAAGTTATGTATCAAAAATTGATATATATATATTTAGATGAGATTCTTATGGGTGGTTTTATATCTAAAAATTTGTTTGATTTTCTACATATTGAGAAACCTCTTGTCCCTGTCATCTTCGGTATACAGAAAGTTCATAAAGATGTATGTGACCCCCTTTTGAGGTCAGTTGTGTCTCCCAGGCAAACAAAGGCTTATCCATTGGCAGTATATCTTGATCAAAAGTTGAAATCTTTTGTTTACGAGCAGTGTTATATTTTAACGGACTCTTGGGACTTCCTAAGATGCTTTAACCCTGATATGTGTACAGATAATGGATTGTTTGTTTGTACTGATGTTGATTTATTTGGCTGCATCCATTTGAGTGAGGGTTTTTAGGGCTTTTTGGAGGGTCTATTAGGGTGCCCCTCTGTAACAGTCACAGAATATGCTATTTTGATTAATTTCTTGGAATTTGTATTGACAGCAATTTTGTATATTTTGAAGGAGTATACTAGAAGCAGGTAAATGGGTTAGCAATGGGTGCTGCATGTCTGCCTCTTTATGCAATATTGTAATGTGGGCATGGGAAATGAACTATGTTTTAAATTCCCAGTATAAGCAAAGTTGGCTGAAGAATGCAAGATTCCTTGATGACATCTTTATGTTGTGGAAAAATTCTCTCCCTTGTTTAGAGGAATTTTTTGATTATATTAATACTACCAGTAATTTTTTTTTGTAAGTTTACACATAACATTTATGAAAATTTTTGTAATTATTTGGATGTCATGATATATAAGAAATACGGACAATTTAAATCAAGCATTTATAGAAAGCCCACTTTTTTCAAATTTATATTTGCATTTTCAGAGCTGCCCACCCTGTCCCAAAATAAATCTTTGGTAAAGGGACAATGTGTCTGTATCTCTATGATTATAGACAAATTTGTATTTTATCAAGAATGAGAGAAACTGGCAGAATTTTTTTATGTTGGGGACTATCCCAAGGTCCTTGTCAATGAGATCAGGGATGAGGTGGTCAAGCATGTAAGGTTTAAACCTATTTTAGGGAAGATATTGATGTCAGACAAGCCATCTTCATTGTTTGATTTTACCAAAAGCTTTGTGTTTAGTTATCATTCCATGAACAAAGAGGTCAAGATAATAAATTGGAAGTATTGACCATTATTTAATTCTGATAAGAACTTTTTACCAGCCATAGTGGAAGGTCCTGGGTTCAGATAAAAAACGTAAAAAAGACTAATCACAAAACAAAAGTGAAAAATGGCCAAATACAGCAAGACACGGACTGTTTATTGTACCGCAATTAATGAAGGTTCTGGGTTCATGCATAAAAGGGGTGAACACTTAAAATGTTTTTTTGAAAACCCACTATGTAAGAATTTTCTGTCCATGAGAAGGATGATGAAATGAGGTCATGTAATCAGTGCCCATATATTTTGGAAGTAGATTTTATTACTGGATGAGGGCAACATGAAGATTAAATTAGATGGTACTTGCAATTATCAACTGGAGTAGTCTGTATTGCTGTGTGTGAGCCCAGTGGAGGGTACTACATAAGTAAGACAAAAAGGTCTTTGAATAAGTGCATTTATGAACATAACTATGACATTCAAAGAAAAACATGACTAATGTGCTATATAAACATACAATTGTTTGGGCAGACTATCAGTTATTTATATTTGGGGTCTTAGAGAAGGTAACACTAAGCCTAAGAAGTGGTCATTGGGAAACTATTCTTGAAACTAGGGAGTTGCCATCTGGCAACTCCTTTTAAATTCACAAGAACCCCCCCCCCCCGGGCTTGAATGAGAATGTTTCAATTGCAAGTGTACGTAAGCTTAAAGCTATGGATTTATAGGAGTTATTTGATAGTTTTTACAAAAATGTTTTTATGAGGCAGATTTATACACATATAATTTTATATATTAGCTATGTCCTTAATATTTAATTCATTTACGTGTATGTCTATAAAGACATAGGCGGTATGCCTTTAAGATAATTGTATAACATTGTTGGAAGTTTAAATAGTGGGCAGTATTTGTGTCATTGTTGTTTCTGATGAGGTCCTTGACACAGTGCAATGACTAAAGTGCTAAACCAATAAAGTTTTATTTCTGGTGTACTTGAAGTGTGAGGTGGTGTTGTTTTAAACAAAATTGTTTCCAGTAAATAATGCATTCCTTTGCAGAAGACCCACAAAATACCACCCCCAGTTTTAGCTCTTTATTATCATCCTTTAGACTTACACATTCAAGAATTTTTTAACAGATTTCAGAAATCAAACCTACCCTCCTTTCACCTTATTTTATAGTCTTTCCACCCCACCAGAAACTGTCACTTCCCCCTAAATATTCCTGCTTCATTTTAAATATAGACTTCATCACAACAGCATTAACTACATTAATTCCTCTAACAGCTGCCTTCTGAAGCAGCTTTTCTTTGTCCATAATTCATCAAATTATTTACGGACTGCGTCAAGAAAGCACTTAATTACATCTATAACTTGTACTTCTATAGAAGCTCCTGCAAGGATTTCTGGATATCTAGACCAATCTAACATCTTTCAAAATATTCTGCTACTAACTCAAATATCTAACTGTGACCTATCATTTTTATAACCAGTTTTAGGAATAAATACTGAAAAAACAGTTCATTTGTAGACCAATGAATGCAACCAAAGTTGTGGCATATTGTCTACATACAACTACAGGTTTTTGTCTGGTATATGTATGATGATCACATCATGGACTTTCACAGACAATATGTTATAAAATGCAAGCAATGGCATACAAAGAACAAATTTCTACTGACATGACAAAAATGTTTACTTAATGAACAATCAACTTCACATGGAAACACTAAGAAACTCTAGTTTTTGTACAGGTTTGTATATAATGTTTATATGCTAACTGCAGTAAATATTTCATCAAAACTAACATTGCCTACTCATGAGCAAGTCCATTATAACTAAAAGTTCCACAGAGCTTTGTTTTTATACCACTGTTTTCTCCGCTGTAGTCAGTTTTCTTCACCCCAACCTTCCTAACCTAAACTTTCGTGGTATGTTGATAACATGGTGATTTACAGATCATCACTCTCCCAAAACTACACTAGCACATGACCTCAGAAATATGGCATAGTTACTCCAGCATAAAAGTGCAGAAGTAAACTTTCAAAAACTCACTAAATTGCCTTTGGAAATAAACCTCACTTCAGATAAATCCTTCCTGACTAGTCTATCACAGATTGACAAAGGCACAATTGTGAGACCATTAGTGAATACACATAGTTTGGCATATGACTGGATCAAATAGTCTCCTTTAAGAAACACATCCAGTTAGCAGACCCAAAATAAACAAATGCTTATTACAGTCCTCATAAATATCCTGTTGCTGAAGGTAAATCAACAACAGTAGTCAAACGGGTACTATCGCTAACAACTGGAATATAGCCTGAGCAATGCAGAGAAAAATTATGCCTAGTATATATAGAAACACTACTGCAGTGTACTAAAAAATAAGAGAAAAAAATGTTTACTAGTTAAAGAAAAGGAAGCTCTACTACTGCAGCCTTATTTACTGTTCACACTCCCAAATATTGAATCCTTCCTTTATCTACCCAGCAGACTTCACCATAATAACAGAAAGACAAATTTGGATATTACTGTAATGAAGACATATTTATTTATTTATTGACATTTGTTTAGCGGGAAAATACAGCTGTGTCAAGGATATCCATTTTCAGCAGAGGCCCAGAAGAAAAGATTTGGGTTCATGTAGATAACCACTCCAAAGCAAAAAAACACCGGTGCCGAATCATGGAACGTCCAAAGTTTATTTAAAATACAAATAACAATCCAAGTTCATAGGTTCATAAGTTGGTACTAGGCTATCAGCCCTAGGGCCTATACAAGCCTAGCCATAACAATTACCTGTCTATTTTTTCCCACAATATTTACTTCTCTGGACCCCTGTCTAGCAGGGCGACTGACGTGATCCCCAGGGTGAATTTCCTATCTCCCATCCAATCGTCAAGGTTCCTTTTGAAGAGGCCAACATCCTCCTGCATGAACGGCTGTTGCACAGCTGAAAATACCAATCCAAAATGAAAAAAAGAGCCAGCACTCCACTCCATGACACAAGCGATGATAGTTTTATTCCAAATACAAAAACAGCAAAAAAACTAAACCGTACACCAACATGGTTGTACCGGTTTCGGCAGAGCCTTCCTTAGCAACCAAACTTGATGTAGAAAGTGAAGACAAAACCACACATGCTGTCTGCCAACTTATAGAAAATCATTTGGAATGTATGGAGCGCCCTCTAGTGCATCAAATAATAATGCACCGATTCATTAATACATAAATATATAAAAATAAATGCAAATATTCAAAATATATAAATAATATGTTGCTATGTGAGAAAAATATAAAAAAACATAAAAAACAAACATGTGTAGTAATTACTTCAAAAATGGTCATTCACACCAGGGGGGGAAAAGAGCCGCTAGTTTGATGATCCACATTTTCTCTTTATAGGTGAGCCTATCATGTAGAATATGATACCATATTATTTATATATTTTGAATATCTGTATTTATTTTTATATATTTATGTATTAATGAATCGGTGCATTATTATTTGATGCACTAGAGGGCACGCCATGCATTCCAAATGATTTTCTATAAGTTGGTAGGCAGCAAGTGTGGTTTTGTCTTCACTTTCTACATCAAGTTTGGTTGCTGAGGAAGGCTCTGCCAAAACCGGTACAACCATGTTGGTGTATGGTATAGTTTTTTTGCTGTTTTTGTATTTGGAATAAAACTATCATTGCTTGTGTCATGGAGTGGAGTTCTGGCTCTTTTTTCATTCCTTTTGAAGAGGGCCAAAAAAGCACTCTGCTTGACATGTATGGGCAGTCTATTCCAGACCCTGGGGAGTCTCTGGGTCAGGAACCTATCCCTCCAGCATGTTTTGTTCATTGTGATGACAAGGTTTAGATCCCTAGAGCATGTGGCTCTGAGGGATTAGGATTTCTTTAAGTGTAGTATGTCCAACAGCTCTGGGTTTGACATGGCCTTGTATGTTAAGCAGAGATCACCTCTTAGTAGACGATATGCGACAGTGTATAGCTGGAGTTTTTTTAGTTGGTCAGCATAGGGCATCTTCTTTAGGCCTGTGATTCCTTTAGTGACGTATTTCTGCAGCCGTTCCAGTTGTTGCAGATATCTTGAGAGGTACATACCAAACGGGGCGTTGTATTCTATAGCGGGTCTAATGAGGGATGAGTATGTGGGACAATGACCTCCTTTTTTCTGGATGAAAAGTCCTTAGTGATGAGGTGTGCCACATAGAAGGATTTGCTGACTGTTTTAGCGATGTGGTTACTGAAGGTGAGACCACTGTCCACCTTTGTCCCTTATCACACTTCCGGTGTTTAGTGTACGGACACATGTGGTAATTCACAGGTACATGTATTTTCCCAAACAGGATAAATATACATTTCTTGGCATTGAGCTTGAGTCCATGGCTCTGGCACCAAGCATCTGTTTCTGTAAGGCCCTTTTGTAGAATATCCACAACATTTGGGGATTCAATAATGGCTCCCAGTTTGTAGACTTTGTTAGCCAGAGTCCCTTAGTTTTGGCCTGTACTTCATTGAAGTAAATGTCAAACACAAGCAGTCCCAGGACTGAACTCTGAGGTATTCCACTTGTCACTTGTCTGGAGCTGGATTTGGAGTCAGCTACTTTTACAGTGTGGGTTCTGTCACTAAGCCAGTTTTCCACCCATCGAGTGACATAGGGATTGATGCCCAGCTTAGTAAGTTTATCTATGATTCCAGAGTGGGGGACAGTGTTGAAGGCGAGGTCCAGATAGGCTGTGTGGACCATCTTAACCTTGTGCATGGCTCTGGAGACTGACTCGAAGTCAATCAGGTTGAGGAGACAAGATCGGCCCTTCATGAACCCAAATTGGGTGGGGTCCAGTGTTTGAAGGTTGCCAATGTCTTTATTTATAAGTTCCATGATAATATATTCAATGGTCTTGCAGATCAGGCTTGTCAAACTGATGGGGTGGTAGTTCCCAGGATCCAATGTGGATCCCCCAGTGTGGAGTAGGATAACTGTAGCTGTGTGCCACTCAGTGGGCACAAGGCCTGAGGTGAGGCTATAATTAAACATGACACTTAGTTGAGGTGCTAGTTCATTTTGTAGTTCATGTAGTACACAGCCTGGGATGTTGTCTGGTCCCATGGATGCTGTATTCTTAGCTTTGGAGAGTGCAGTTTTTACCTGTGTGGCCCTTTCGGTATTGAGATGGGCCTTTTAGGGGGTGAGAGCGGGGTGAATTTAGCACTGAATCGATCTGCCAGCATATTGGCAATATCCTTGGGATCAGAATATTTAATGCCATTCTGTTGCAGCTCAAAGCAGATCTGAGCATTGCCATTTAGATTA
Source organism: Protopterus annectens (assembly GCF_019279795.1). Classification (NCBI taxonomy): domain Eukaryota; kingdom Metazoa; phylum Chordata; order Ceratodontiformes; family Protopteridae; genus Protopterus; species Protopterus annectens. Next base: position 795,372,518 of record NC_056735.1, read on the forward strand.
TTGAAATAGCTATAGAATGCCTTGTGGTTGTCTTTGGAATCTTTGGCAATTTTATTTTCGTAACTAGCTTTGGAGGATTTTATAAGGGATCTCAACTTCTTACTGAGAGTGGTAAGGGAGTTTTTTGCATCCTGGGATTTTCCTCTTTTTTTGCAACAGTTTCTTCCTTTTGTTGTAAAGTTTGCTTATGACAGGGGACCACCAGATTGGCATCCTTTTTTTGGAGGAGAGTGTGTCTTGGTTCTATTTGGCATGGCACTATTCATGCACAAGTGGATGTGTTCGTACAGTGCCTTAGTGTAGGATTCAGCAGTCAAACTTTCAGCTCCTGTCTGCATGGATGTCATGAAGTTTGTCACTTCTGACTTGAGTAGCATGAAGTTGGCTTTGGAGAAGTTTTTTATGGAGGTTTTCTTACTGGGGGGTGGGGGAGGGATGTGGATGTCAAGGGTGATTAGCTTATAGTCAGACCTGACCAACGAGGGGGTGATCATAGGTGTGGAGCATTGATTTCCGATGCTGGCAATGACCAGGTCAAGGCTATTGAACCCCTGGTGAGACTATGGATTAGTTGATCCAGGGCATTGGAATTTATGAATTCCAAGAACTCTTGGGGAAAGGCGTTGGTACATGAGTAGTTTTCCCAGTTAATGGCAGCTTAGTTGAAATCACCCAGTATTAGGGTGTTTGGTTGTATCTTAATATTTTCCAGTATGTTTAGAAAGATGTAGTGAGAATCTTGGGGCATTGTGGGGGATCTGTAGCAAGCTACAATTTGGATTGCAGTCTTACCTAGTGTTAGTTGCACCTAGAGAATTTCAGATGCATTGTGTTGGGCAACTAGCCTGGTGGTGTGAATATCCTTTGTGAATATGGACACTCCTCCACCTTTAGTGTTTTGGTCCTGGTTTGGTGGCTGAAAAGTGTGGTAAGAGTTGTAGCCTGGTTTTGCAGTGGTACTCTCTGGAGCCTTGAACCAGGTCTCAGTTACTGCACAGATATCGATATTCTCCATTTTTTAGGAGTGCCTTGAGAGAGTGCATTTTGAGGTTTAGACTTCTACCTTTGAGTGGCATTACCTTCAGATTTTGTAAGCTTGTACCAGTTATGGTGGTTTGTTTTGTCCTTTGAACTTTGCCTAAAAAAGGCACTATAGGGGAGGCAAGAGCCTTAGCCAGTAATCTAAATCCCAGGCGCAACAGGTGCAGACCATCTCTGGCAAAGCATCATGGTCTGTCGATCATGTCATTCCAGGCAGACAGATACTGGATCCCCTTTAAATGAAACCAATTATTGAAGTCAGTCGTTTTGTCCTTATACTGTGGTATCATTCTGGGCGAAGGCAGGATGTTACTCAGGGCTAGGGTCATACCTGCTTGGGCCACATGATACAACAGCTCTTCCATGTCTCTTTTCATGTAGTCCAGAGAGGTACATCTCAAGTCATTCACTCCAACATGGACAATGACAGAGTCATATTTGTACTTGTTGTGGAGTGACCTGAGTGCATGCATTATGTGGTGGATCCTGGCACCCGACAGGCAACTGACTGTAATTTTCTCCTTTTTCAGCCTGGTGAGTGGGACATCAGTGTGCCTGACTATAGAGTTACCTATGACTAAAATGTTGGGTACATTGTCTTGCCTTAGGGGCTGTTGTTGGGTGACACACTGGTGTTGTGAGTTATGTGACATCTTGGTTGTGATTGGTGTTTATTTGCATTTCAGCTTCGGAGATCCTTGTTGCTTGGGCAGGTTACTGTTAAGGGCCTCCACATATGATTGTTTAGTGTTGCTATGTGTGGGTGTTGGTGGTGTGGGTTTAGAAGGGCTATGTGTTGCTTGAGGTGTAGTGCGGGTGTTAACCTTCTCCTCTTGACTGTCTATCACAATCCTGGGTAGAGAAAGCTTTGCTAACAGTTTGGCTATGTCAGTGCATCTCTCGCAGGTTGTATTGTTGGGTAGTAGGAGGAGAGGGTTGTCTGTCTACATGAGGCAATTGCTGCATTGCCCCAGTATGCCCAGATTCACCAGGTGGACAGGAGAAATCACTGGAAGCTGACCCTTGGACATGCCTGGTTTGGTACTTTTTTTGTAAAGTACAAGAGCTCTTTTCCGGTACCTTAGCAAGGTAGTTTGCAATTATAGGCTGTTTAGTGCCTACGATTAATTTCTCCTTATTAACAAGGAGAGTTGAGTGCTTGTATCAGTTTAAGGCTTCCTAGTGCTTTCCAATAGGTTTTAGAGCAAGTGTTAGTCACAGGGATGCTTAAAGGTAAGATGAAATAAAAAAAGTTAAGTGCTTTCACCCTGTAATCTCCCGAGCTTCATCAGAACAGTTAAAACAAATAATAATCAGCCTTTTATACATATTCACTTACAATTCCACCAATGAAACCATCACATTAATAAATATGAGTAATCCTACCATATGGTTCAACTCATTATAATGTTATCACTGATATACTAATAATAAAACGTGAACTTTAAAATAGTAGTACTATTAAAAATTTACTTAAAGATAAATCAATTCATTAATTTTAAGTCATAGATGTTACTGAACATTTCATGCATATGTTCATATATTTGTCTTCTTAATTGCAATAGCAAAGGAGTAGTCTATATTGCTATATGTGAAACATGCCCCAGCTTTTATATAGGTAAGATGGAGAGACCTACAAGAAGGCGAAGATGTGAACATATGCATGACATCTCATTACATACAAAAGGAATCCATAGGAGTGCCACAAGGGATACCAAAAGAGAAAGACTTAACATGGAGAGCAAAGTGCACTTTGGGAGCTGGCTTTAAAGGAAGTACAGGACAGAAATATAAGGTGCCTGACATCATCAATAAGTAAATACTTAGGACTTCATGTCTCACTCCATTAGTGCTGTACTATATATCATTTTCCAGACATTGTTTTAACAACTTTATATTAATTATAATAAACATTTTGTCATTGTTCAAAGAAGGGATGTTGCTAAGTCATAGAGGTAAAGTGAGACATAAAGGTGTTAGAGCATGAGCTACAGATGGGGGGGGGTTGTGCATATAGACAGATGTAGAACATGTCTAAAGTAGAGCAAGAAGGGGAGTGAACTGAGAGGAGATGTAAAATGAGGTTGGGAAAAGGGGAAGTTCAAAAGGGAGATGAAATGGAACTTTATAACTGATGGTGAAAACTGAACTCACTTGGAAGTCGCCATTTAATTATTGGTGAGAAATCTTTTTTACACAGTCTAGCCACTGTTATTAATGCATGAGTATTTATTAATTTCCTTTAGGATGTCAAAAAGTTCACTGTGAAACATTTTTAGACTAGTGAGCTATCTAATTTTCTTCTTTCAACAATTTATGTTGATGTCTCTACATCTGGAGCATTGAAGAGATGAGAAGCACCCAGCGTCTATGGTATCCTTTAACATGACTATTTCCCTTTCAATTATGAATTGCTAGGATGTTGTTTTAATGTTGTTACATACACAGTGAGGCCGTTAAAAAAGGCACGCTTCAAGTGATTAAGTATGAAAGGAAGATTTTATGCCTTAGAATACAACTTACACTCAGGACCTTCAACAATCTGTGCTGCCATAACTGCCTCTGGACCATTAAAGAGCCAATCATTAGCCAAGATGGGAACTGCCTTTAATAATGCCATTTTATATTTTCCTATAAGATAGGAGACATTAGAATGTTGCTGTAAGGGAGATATTAGAGTGTTATAACATCAGATAACACACACACTGACACACACGCACACACACACACACACACACACACACACACACACACACACACACACACACACACACACACTCACACATGCACACATGAAATATATGTAGTTGAAAGCTCCTTCATGCAGTATGAAGGCAAGATATGTGTATATATGTATATATATATATATATATATATATATATATATATATATATATATATATATATTATATATATATATATATATATATATATATATATATATATATATATATATAAACAAAAAAATGAATGTGTGTATGTATGTGTACATCTGTGTTTGTGTCTGTTTGTGAGTGAATGCATGCATGAAAGCAGAATGTATGTGTGCATGAAAGATGAAGAGACTGTGTGCATGAAAGAGAGAGTGAGCAGTGAGATCGATCAAGCCATTGTTTTACACTTGCTAAGCAGCACTTTTTAACAAGTGTCAAATAAAGTCAAGGAAGCTCAAAAAGTGTGTGTGTGTGTGTGTGTGTGTGTGTGTGTGTGTGTGTGTGTGTGGTTCTGTCTACATGTGTGAGTGAAAGCGTACAAGAAAGCAGAAGACTGTGTGTGTGTGTGTGTGTGTGTGTGTGTGTGTGTGTGTGTGTGTGCACGCTTGTGTGTGTGTGTGTGTGTGTGTGTGTGTGTGTGTGTGTGTGTGTGTGTGTGTGTGTGTGTGTGAGAGAGAGAGAGAGAGACAGAGAAAGAGTGAAGAATGAGAGTGATCCCTGGCAGTAGCAGCAGCAGCAATGAGGTTTGTGTACCCCTCGACCATACCACTCAACCATACCTCTTACAGCAAGAAATCTGGACAAAGCCATAAATAATGGGGGGCCAATGGACCAAAAATAGGTACACTTTTTTAATATTCCTCTTACAAATTTAGAAAGTTGAAAGAATAACAGGTTTAGCATTAGCATAAATTTTCTGAAGGGTATGAAGTCTGAAACTCAAACGTGTCATTATTTTCTGACATTGACCCTGAATGATTTACCAGTGATTTGCCAGAAACAAACCAAAAATATGATGCAAAAATAAATCTATTCTGCAACAATCTGTACATTTGAGAGGCATGCGCTCACACAATAAATCTGGACAGAGCAACAAATAATAAGAATAATAGGGACAGATTTTAAATATTGCTCTATAAACTTAGAAAGTCAATAAAGTTGCCATTAGGTTAAGTATTTCTCAACCATGGTAGATCAATGTTATGCCGTTAACACTTTTTTTTTTTTTTTTTTTTTTTTTTTTTTCTTTTTTAGTAGTTCTTGCCAATTGTCTTTTTATTGTACCTTGGAGCTTTTCTCCCCAGGGTCTCAGCTGAAAATGGACTTCTTGTCCAGTCAGACCACCCCAGCAAACAAATGTCAAATAAATAAATAAACAAATATTATGCACTTTATTATGTTTTAAGAATCCCCGGTGGTGCAGCGGTAGCGTTGTCGCTTTACAGAAAGAGGCTCTCCTGTTTGATTCTTGGCTAGAGTGCAGGGAGTGTCTTCTGTGTGGAGTCTGCATGTCCTCCCTGTGGTTGTGTGGGTGTTCGAAATACATGAGTAAATGAGGGCATGCCTTCATTGAAGCTGGCACCTTGGCATTCATGAAAAATCTACTGCCAATCATTAGTGGACCAGAGTTCCACTGTGGCGACCCCTAACCAGGAAAAGCCAAAAGACCAACAACAACATTATGCATGTGCAATAGAGGACCATGGAAAATTGTCTTACATGAAACTGGTCCTTGGTGCAAAAAAAGTTGGAGATCACTGACTTATAAAATGGAATATGCTCTATTAGGAAAGATTCATCACTAACATCTTCCCAGCTACAGACAGCTAAATTTGTATAGGTGTTAGTGATAGGAGTACCCATAGCTACACCTAGTTTTTGATAAAAGTATTCATTATTAAACAGAAAAGTATTATTATTCAAAATACTTTCTACTATTGAGTAATGTCTTAATTTTCCTACCTGAAAAGTTACTGTAATTACATAAGCATTCTGTAATTGATTGAATGCCATAGTGATTTGGTATACCAGTGAATAGTGATTTATTATCCAAAGTAACCAAAAATAAATAATTTAGTGCATTACCTTTAGACCAGCCGTATAATGAATACAAAAAAATTATTATCTTTAATATAGCTCTTGTTATAGTGTAGTAAAGGTTATAAATGTGATTCTAAATATTTAGAGGTATCTGTTGTCACCCACTGACTTCCATATACTTTAGGTCTCAGTGGGTTTAGTCTTATTTTTAGGAATTTTAGGTAAGCCATAAATTAATTGAATTAAAGGGCTGAATATGAACATGAAGTTTTACATATCAGTGGTAATAGAATTCTCAAGCATCAAATCATATAGAAAAGTTTTAACTCTGTAAGCACTATTATTCACACAGGTTCTATCAACTGTCTTAAAAGTATTATAATGTAACAAAATTTTCATACATCCACTCCATATATTGTTTGCGATCCATTATAACTGTTATGCCACCTTTATCAGCTTACTTAATCACAATATCTTGCATGTCACATAGTTTATATAATGCTTACCTTTCATTATGGTTCAAATTAAAGTATTAAAAATACGAAAATGGAAACAGCGCACCAAAAAAACACACTTTATTTGATCTCCAGTAAAAGCCACAGATAATCCAACAGGTAAACGCTTTAAAACAGGACAATGCGTTTTCAAATTAAAGTATTTTTACAATTCTGTTTAAAATATAAATCATAAATCTCTTGTTCACACATAGTGCAGAACGCATTTACAACAGATGTACTAATAGATACAAAGGTACTCAGTCTTTTTAAACGTTGGTTGTCATTCAAGACATCAGTTTTATAAATTAATTTGTAATCTAAATTTTGAACAAATAATCTTAGTTCAGTTAAAGAATCATTTAAATTACGTTCTATTGATGCAACAAACAACAATCTTTTTTCAAATAAACACAATTCTGTGTCAGTAAATAAATAAATAGTAGATTTACAACAGTCATACCAGTCTTTATTTTTTGTTATTATTGACTTGTTTCTCATCATTGGTCCTGTATTTGTGAAGGTTTTCCTTCCATGGCTTCTTCATCTAGTTTGCAGATGTTCATATAGCCGCTCCCATATTTGTTACCATATGTAGGCAACTTCGTCATCCTTAAACCTTTTGGCACAATACTCATATACAAATATATTAAAAGGATCTAGAGCTGCCACTGAAGTCACTTGTAGGATTGCACTTTATGTTCTAAGGTGTGTATCATATTAAACAATTTGTATCCTCAGTAGTTGTGTTGTTCACACATTCAACAGAATTTTCTAATAAACTCAGTAGTGAATTATCTTGTTCCATTAACAACTGGTGAAAAGCATCAATGGAAAATCTGGGCTGTATTCCCATTATGCTGGATCCCATCAGACCTGCTTTATGAGTAAGTAAACAAAAAGTCCAGATCAAATAACAACCAGTTTCTTCAAAATGGCTGAATGGAATTCAGTAAGCTATGAAAACAATAAACACAAAGAAAGAATTCCAACTGTCATATTTAGCAAAGCTTTCAAGTTAAAAAACTTTCTCAATGCTTGTAAAACAGTAAACAGTATGTAGTCATTGAAATTACATCAGCCAGACAATTAAAATATGTAAAACAGGTCACATAGTATAATCAATACATTTCAAAGTTACAACGTCTGAATTATAAACAAAAACTAAATAAAAAGTAGAAAACATATTAAAGTAGTTAAAATACACACTGTTTTACTCTAAAGACTGGTTTCAGACTGTTCATAATATTCAACCCTGGTGGTGAAGTGGCCCTAAGTAATTTGACCATTTATATCTTTCCAGTTCCATATTACCTATTAGGTCACCTCCACATTTATTTAAGAATATTTTCTGAATAAACCTAAACTTAAATATATGGGGCAGGATTCACGAAGCCTCTGTGTAAGAGATACATAGCTTACACGGAGGCTGTGGTTAAACGGTGTGACGTCAGCATGTCATGCATATGCATGAGGGCATGCTGAATCACACCGAAGGCTAACACGGTCCATGGAAGACAGTAAGGGGCGCGTCTGTAGGCCGAGCCCTGCAAGCGGACACACCCCCAGAAGAGTAAAATTGCCTAAAGTAAACACCCACGACAGAGGCCATGGAAATGTGAATAAACACAACACAACACATGCCCCCACAGACTATGAACATAAAATATATAAATGAACATGTTATATATTTTTTTAAATCGTAAAGATGTTTCCTGTGAGTGCGCTCGTTTGCGCGGGCGTGCCCGTAGCTTAGCCACAGTTAGCAATCAGTGGAAAAGGATATAAGAACGAAATATGCAAAGTAAGCCAAGAAGCAATCGCATAGTGGTAGAGACATCGGCTGAAAAGCAGGCATTCATGGTTCGAGCCCCCACAACACCAATTTTTATTTTAGTAAAATAAGCACGAAACAAGTCCCTGACAAACATGTACACATATAAAATCATAGTTCATGTAAAATGTAATGAAATAGTCCATTTATTTTGAAGAAATGTGAGATAACAAAATAATAAAAAGTGCCAGATGTGCCTATAGCTGAGCTACAGTTTAACAAGGTGAGTGCATCTGCCCGTAGGTGAGCAGTGGTTTAACAGATGTAAAATGAGTGCCGAAAGGTGAGCAGTGGTTCAACAGGTGCAAAACGAGTGCCCGTAGGTGAGCAGTGGTTTAACATGGTGAAACTGTGTGCCCCTAGCTGATCTGAGTGTAATATGCGTGCTGATAGCCAAATGAGGCGTAAACCAGCGTACCCCGTTTGCGCGGAGCTGCGCACCGCGCCAACAAGCTAACCAACGGGCAACGTTGAGCAAGCCGTATCAAAACTGCCTTTACACAGACACACCCCTCAGCCTGTCTAGACAGTCATAAAAAATAAAAAGCAATGGCCAGGTTCGAACCCAGGATACTATGCACCAGAGTCAAGGTACTGAACCACTAAGCCATGACAGCAGCACCTATAAATGCAGTAATAGCATATATATCGGAATGAATACAAAGTGGAGCATGACAAAGCAGGTTTTGTGAAGTTGATACAATTCCAAAATGGCCAATCACAGATATGTGTGGGAAAAACGGCATATATAAGCCCCATAGGCGGGAATACACAGCATAAACGATTGTAGAACTGACTTGCAGCCAGAATGACAGGAGTAGGTGAGGGTAGTTGCTTTCGAGCACAGAGGTGGGGCATTGAGCAGTCCAGATACATGGTCTGGCTGCTAGTCCACAATCATGAGGCCCAACTCATGCAGGGCCAGGTCCTGTGGGGAGCATATAGGGCTGAGGCGTGGGACCGGTTAGCTCATGATCTCACCAGTGCCACAGGGATTCCAAGGACTGGTGAGCAGGTTTGTCACCACCATGCGGACCTGAAGAGATGCAAGCAGGACCAATTGAACCTTTTGATCCAGGAGGCCCAGCAAATGCCCAATGCCCCACTACTGAGTAAGTTACATGTAATTATGTATGTAAGAAATTAAACTAGCTGATATTATGGAGATGTGTATTCCAGTATTACTTCATTTATATTACAGCTGCAGGTGTCCGTTCTGCGAACCGCAGAGCCTATGGTGATAGGCTGGTGCGGTTGCGCCACCAGGCAGGTCAGTAATCCTCTCCCAGTAACTGTAAAGAAATATAAAAGTATGATAGTTAGCAAAAGAGTGCAGTGTAGTCATTAAGTAATAGAATGTGCAAGTAACAAGTGTAAGAGTGTTTGCAAGTATTGCTTGATTACAAAAGTGTGTTGCAGTCTGTAATCCAAACAGAAAAATGAAAATGTCTGAAATAAAGTCTGAAATAAAGATGCCCCACCTGTAATATAATAGTACACAACCTGCAGCAGGCTGAAAAGTACAACTGCAGAAGATGAGCAAATCACATGTGTGAAATATACCCCTGTTGAAATACTGAAACATGACAGAAGTGAGACTGCTGGAAAGGATTGTAATAACTACAGGTAAAACATGTCAATAAAGCCTAGAAGTAAGTACCATCCTGAATAGTAAAATGAAAACAAGTGAGAGAGTATGAGAAAGTGTTATGAATCCACCAATAAAGTGGTAATAACCCCTGAATAAAGTATATTGCAGTCAGTACAGAATGAAATGCATGTGAGAAGCAAAACCAAACAGCGAAATCTGTTCAAAGTGTTGCTGCAGCTGGAATGTGTATCCCAAAATCAGGATATGTTGCTCTCAGTCTGCAATATGCAGATAGTATGATTGTCTGACATACCAAACATCCACAGTTGTCTATAGCTATATAAAGCAAATGTAGCAGGATGATGTAGCTGAACAAAGCCAGATATGAATGTGTATGAAGAACAATAAAATGTATATTGATGTAGCAGTAACAGTCCTATCACCAAATTGAAGTAGTTATCATATAGGAAACTGTAGTTAGAACAGTAGTGTGTATATATGTGCAGCTATTAGAAATGTACAGCATATGTATTGGTATTCGAAAGTGTTAATATTATTTTCTTCACCCCACCCTATAACCACATATAACCCATTCCACGTGAAAATGGTAGGTGCAATCACAATTAACACTCCTGGACATTTGTCCTGTTGGGTCATAAATATTTGCATGTCCGTTGATGCATCTGCCCTGTTCATACATCCAAACCTGATGGCCTGTTGCCATCAATCAACCCTGCATGTTGTTGGACTGTGTATTGCTGTTCAAATTATGCATGTGTTATGCTCGCTGTTCAATGGTGTGAATATCTGGGTGTTTGGTTAATGGGAATACTAATTCATGCTGTTACAACTAATTGTGAATGTTATTATATGTTACTAACCCAAACTGTCATGACATAATGCAAAACATAGGATGACAGGGAAGGCAGGTTCCAGCGGACCCACCTCTCCCACCTCAGCTGGGAGTGCACCTGGCACTAGTGCCCAGTCTGGACCCTCCTCCAGTGGCCCTGTGCCACCTGTGGGTGGAAGCACTGCAGGGGAAAGGGCTCGTCCCCCCTCTGCAAGTGTGGCCAGAGGAGAACCACCACTCACCCTCCGTTGTGTCCGGACTGTGGTGCATAGGGAGATCCAGGACTCTGTTCTTGGGCCACTACGCCAGCTTAAGGCACAGATGGCACAACTTACGGGCATGCCTGTTGCCCGGCCTACACAGCCCCCAGCACAGCCCCGTCCTGGGCAGTGAAGGAACAGTGGCAACTGCCCATGGGTGGGGATATCAGTTCCACTGTTGTCATCTGTGGGCTCATGGGCTCTGGATATCCAAACCTCCATCCCCGTCAATTGTGTAACCCCCCCACACGTGTCATACACTGCCCCTGTATGCATCTTGTTTGTCTTGTCTGTTGACCTACCCAACCTACCTCTCCAGCTATACCGACTTCCTTCACCTGACATACCACTCTCACCTGAACAAAAAAAAAAAAAAAAAAAGGGCACTCTGTATTCACAAAAAAATTATGCCCCATACATAGCTGCCCATTCTGCACACATGTCCGCTGGACATGGAAACTATCAATTACAATTGGCTGTACAACAAGTATTATTTTTGTCCTGACACCTCTCTCAGGGGTGGAAGGTTTCAAATGTCAAACCAAATTACAAACATATGCACAGCTGTTGCTGATGAAGAAATGGGCAGCTATGGGCCTTACCTACATCCCTCCTGCAAATCCCAAGCTTGTTTCCCTGCTGTCTTACCCTCTTTGTGACCCCTTTTTCACCACTTTCCTGTCTCCCCATTTTCATTTCTTTCAAAGAAAATAGCGCGGGTGTGCGCCAGAGTAAGCACTGTTAAGCGGTTGTAAGCGGGTGTGCGTGGAGCTGAACACCAGTGCGCATGAGTGAGCTCCACGCAAACCAGTGCTAACCCGATTACAACTGCTTAAAAGTGCCTTAGTCACTCTGATTGACAGGTCCTGTAGTCAGTTCAAAAGCAAAATAAAATCCCACTGTCAGTCCCGAACCCAGGACCTTGGAAACAGTAGTCTGCATGACCTACCACTAAGCCATGACTCTTATACAAGAACATTGTGCTAAAATAAATATATCATGTAATAGTAGGAATTAATGTAAAGGGAATATAGGATGTGTAGTACACAAAGCATGTCATTTAGAATTACTGTCAAAACTAGTGGATTTCCATAATAGTAGTGTGTGAACAGAAACAGACATGCTAGTTGGTAGCTAGTGGGTAATAATGTCAGTTAATGTACATATATAAATGTATGTATATTTACACACATATATATATATATATATATATATATATATATATATATATATATATATATATATATATATATATATATATATATATATATATATATATATATATAGTTGTAGGTGTCATTGTGCATACACACTTACTACAGGGAACAGGAGAGAGGAATGGAGAAATGTGAATCTACAACACAGCCTGAATCATGAGAGAGATACTAACCTTTACACTCACAGAACAGTGTCCACAGCATACCAGCATGGTCCCCGCCCTTACAATCTGAAAGGGCAACGCCTATCTCACATACCCTTTTATAGCACTGTCCTGAAATCACAGTGAGAACTGCAATCAGTACACAACTGGCTGCATGCAATTAGCAAATGCTGGCATACAAATGGTGCAGAGGCCATCACAATGACCTATGCAGATACCTACAAAAGCATCCTGTACTAACACTCCACACATGCAATATGTTCATTGCACTGTCTGGAGGCAGACAGAGGGAGAGAGATAGACAGAGACAGAGACAGAGAGTGAGAGAAAAAAAAAAAACACACTCTACACACTGAGTCTAAGCTGTCAGCAGTGACAGTAGCAAGCCGTGCCAGCAGCAGCAGGAAGCAGAAGTAGTGGTAACGCAACCAGCTCCAACAAACACAGGTAATGTAAAGTAGCAGGTTAATAGTCTGCATACTGTGAACCCTCCAAATGTGTCATAGGTCTGTATCTATAGGTATGTCCATGTGATATGTTGTGTGCACGTAGTTCCACCAAAAGGGGATGACTATACATTACATGTCAGTCAGTGTTAGGCCATGATCCTGGTAGCAGTTGTCTGTGCGTTGCCCTCATCAATGGCTGTAGTGACGGTTTTGAAAGGTCAACCAGGTTCAAAAGTCTGGATCAGCCCATCACAAAGGCAAACTGGCCGGGAACAAGTGTCTGCAGGTACCCAATATCGCTGTATATGCGTCCCATACTGAATAATTCCATAGCTTAGCAGACCAGGCCGGTTATGCTTATGATGCGGTAGTTCCCAGGGTCAGTAGAGGTGCCTCCTTAGTGGTGTGGGACCACTGTTGCTGTATGCCAGTGTTCAGGTACATATCCTGTAGTACGGCCAAGGTTAAATATCAGTCTTATATGCGGTTGTATGTCTTCTTGGAGTGCACGTAGCACACATCCAGGGATACCATCAGGTCACAGTGATGCTGTGTGTTCTGCTTTGCTGAGGGCGGCCCTCACCTGGACATGTGAGATGATAGAGCAGTTACATTCAGCTGTGATAAGTATTTCTACTTGTGGGGGAGAAGGAGGGGGGATACGTGCACTGAACCTGTCTGCAAGAATGTTGCCAATATCTGTGTGTTCGGCGAATGTTAAGCAGGTGTGTATTAACTCAGAGCATATCTGAGGCATCTGGTCCATATGTGTAACATAACCGAAGAAGGCCTTGGGGTTATCTATAGTGTTTGTGGCCATTTCCCTCCCAGAGTAGGCCATGGCCATTGTTATGAGAGACCGTAGTGTATTACCAGTGCTGACTACAGATGCCTTCCTTTAATGTGAATCTGCTCTGTCCTGCAGTAGCCTCCTGCTATTGTTATACAATCTGCCTCTGGCTGGGGTCCACCGGACAGGATGCCTAACCTTTGTGCATAGGGTCTGGGTTAGAAATGTGTCTGCAAGTTCCATGCAATCTGTGGGATGTCCGTGGTAAGCATTCACAAAGGGGTCAGCAGTGTGGGTTGTGGCTTCCACTGGCCCAGTGGGCTGCATGGATACCATCTCAGTCCTAACAAGTGAATAACTGTCTAATCACATACATATCACAGTAGTCTACTGTGCTGGTGGTGGTGGTGGGATATGTATATCCAGGCCGAGTAACTTGTGTCCAGATCCCACTAGTGGATGGCGTTCCACATACAGTACCTTGGTATGAACCCCCAGAGTGATGTTGCGCATTGGACCTGTCGCAGTGTGCTGACCGATGGGGCATGCTACTATGTTGTATGGAATGTGGCAGGTATTGTTGCAGAGGTGTTGGCTGAGCACTGATATCTGGCCATGTACTTGTGTATACACCACGAGACACACACATGCAACATATGGGAGTAGTAGTATATCACTACACTTGAGTATAATGTATAGTATGTGTGCCATATATTGCTGACAGTCTGCTGATATCCTGTTTGTGTTCTCTTCCAGGGAGATGGCACGTCAGCGTAATCCCGTCTACTCTGCAGCGGAAGATGAGGAGATACACCAAAGCCTGGTGTGGGATTATGACATACTGTTTTCCCGCACCAGCCAGAATCAGCAGGAGAGGGCTGCACTGTGGCAAGACCTTGTTCGTAGGGTAAATTACATTGGCACACATAATAGCACATATGAGCAGGTACGACATCACTGCAGTGATTTAATCAGAAATGTCCGTCAGCGTGCGTCGGATATCCACAGGCAACAGGTTGCCACAGGAGGTGGGTGGCCACACACCCCCTCACCAGACTGGAGGGGCTACTCCTAAGTGTTGTGGCTCCAGCCCCGGAACAGCAACAGCAATACACCTGCATCATGATGGAGGCTGGATCCACACAGCAGCATGACATGGAGCGTGCAGGTAATATGCCATATGTACACTTGACTGTTCTGTACACTGTTAGTTTATGCATGTGTAAGGTGTGTCCGTGGTATGTAGCTATCAACATAGTATGTAATTGTGCAGGTGTGATATTGGCAATATCAGCAGCTGACGTGTGAAAGACAACTGGTGTACTACTGCACTGTATCATATGCAGTATCAATGGCACAGTTGTGCCCACTGACATTAATCTCCTCTTTTCTGCAGGTCCCTCCGGTGTTACAGCAAGGCAGGCCATCCATGCTGGTGAGTGTGTTTAACAATATCTATAATAGTCCTGATAGTGCTAGTAATACTAGTGTAACTCAGTAGTGCTCTGTGTGTATACTGCGGGGTGTGCATGTGTGCAGGTGTGCCTGTGTCCACGTGTGCATGTGTGCATGTGTGCCTGTGTCCACGTGTGCATGTGTGCATGTGTGCATGTGTCCACGAGTGCATGTATGCATGTGTGCATGTGTGCTTGTGTACACGTGTCCACGTGTGCATGTGTGCCTGTGTGCATGTGTGCATGTGTGCCTGTGTACATGTGTGCATGTGTGCATGTGTGCCTGTGTCCATGTGTGCATGTGTGCATGTGTCCACGTGTGCATGTGTGCATGTGTCCACGTGTGCATACGTGCATGTGTCAACGAGTGCATGTGTGCATGTGTGCATATGTGCATGTGTACACGTGTCCACGTGTGTATGTGTGCATGTGTGCCTGTGTGCATGTGTGCCTGTGTGCATGTGTGCATGTGTGCCTGTGTCCATGTGTGCATGTGTGCATGTGTCCACGTGTGCATGTGTGCATGTGTGCATAAGTGCATCACTGGTAACATTGCGTGGACACTGTAAACTGTGTTTCCTGTCTTCCTCCCACAGGTTCTGGTGCTGCTCTGGTGTCCTGCAGCAGGGAACCTGAATCTGGTGCCACAGGTACTGGTAATGATGATATCTGTGTAATGGCACAGGAAGGTGTGTCAGGGTCTGCCACTGGTCAGCCAATTGACAATACACAGCTGTCAACCCCATCATTGTGCACAGTCATCCTGCCAGTACAGCCTTTGTCACCATTGTCCCTAGGTGATGGACAGGATACAGTGAGCATTGACCAGGGTAATGTGGTATCTGTGGTACATGCTTCTCCACACAGCAGCCATGGGCAGGGTCCTGCGATGGTACCACACAGACAGTTGCCCATGGGTTCTCGTGGGAGCATCCATGGATGTACTGCCTCTAGCAGACGTGCCCAAAGAGGTCTGTCAACCTCAGCTATGTTTTGGGCTGTCATGCAGGCACACTCGCGTATGGAAAGGTACACCAGACAGGGTCAGAGGGAGCTGAGAGCATGTCACACAGCCATGACTGACAGTATGCGTGACATCGCGGATGCTATCCGTAATTTCACCGATGTCATAGACAGACATTGTGGGGACATATTACAGCAGTTCCACAACCAAATGTCCATGAGCCAGGGCAATGGTTGGCGGTTGCGGCGTCGACGTAGCCGTATGCCAGCAACAGCAGCAGCTGGCAGTCGGCGCAGATGACAACAGGCCCGCGCACGCCCCGATAGTGCCAGCAGCAGCCCCAGCAATGCTGGGTCTGTGCTGTCATCAGAACGCCCCAGGAGACCACGTGCACGTGGCTCTGGACAGTCCCAACAGGGACCTGTGTCCAGTCAACACACTTCCGCTTCTGATGACAGTACCCAGTCTGGCTTAGTACCGGATACGGTCCGTAGCACCCCTGCCAGGCACAGGTACCGTGTCCATACCCACAGACACTGATCTGTATGACCTACCAGGTGCAGTCTGTGGCTGTCCACAAACCCCTGTATATGGCAGCCGTGAGGTGGAACTGTGTGCGTGCATACACACATGCGAAATGATAACACCTAGGGCTACCACATACATGCACACACTGCACCAACAGTGCCCCACCCTGTACTGCTGTCCCTCACCAACACACATACACACACATGTAAATTGGTGGTATCAGTGGCAGACTCAGGCATACCTAATTCACACCCTGTGCATATGATGAAACTGTGCCACCTCCTGCAATCTCCAACATCAGTGCAGGAATAGGTAAACAAGTTGCTGATGCACAGGGTGACTACATAGAAGTGTATTAGTAGTATCATGTCGGTAACAGTACAGTGTGCTGATATGACTGTGTGTATATCCCAGCATGTCTGATGCAGTAACCGTATGACTGTCCTGAATTGTTATCTGCACCAATAGTACGTACCAAAGTGTAACAGCTGCACATTATTACATACCGGTGGTAAGGATGTCAACAGATAGCCACATACATGGGTAGCACAGGGGGGAAGCTAATGCAAGTAGTGATACGCAATGATGGACATGTACAGTAATGGTGGCAAGTTGCCCACAACGACTATGCAATGTGGATGTTTGCGCATGTTGATATGTGTGCAGTAACAATATAATCCAAATCACAATTAACTAGGACATAATATCAGTTCTACCATGGGCATCTGCGCTGTGCATTCCTGGGTACATGTTGATAGTGCCTACATATTTGCACTGTTACCTACTGTTAGTGTTACCCCTTCTTTGTTGTACAATGGACTACTTCCAGCCCTGCTTACTGTAGCTATTTTTGCATGCATGTTCGCTTGGGGTTCCCTGGAACACTGCTTCCACCTGCAATGCAGAGTTACAGTGCTTCTGTGGACTCCTAGTGACATCTGCATAGTGTACAATACGTATGTCAAATTTACACATGACAGAACGTCACTGTCTGTCCTGTTCGCATGTACATTGCCTGTGACACATTGAACATGTCTTACCTGGCATTTACCCACGTGTGCAGTCATATATGCCAGTGCTATGAAACAGTAGCAGTACACCCACACATACACACCTTAAGTATGTTGTTCCCCATTGGCCCTATGTGTTGGTACTCACTATGGCAATCACACTACTAGGGTAGCATGTGCAAAGGTAACCTGTGAATCACCTCTATGGTCCAGTTGTGGTTTATGTGAGTCATGTGGCAATGTCACAGCTGCCACATGTATGCAGTCAACCGTCACCCTTGGCCAAGAACGTACAACACATGTGTGGGATGCCACCACATAGCCAATCTGGGGACTGAGCACTCTGAACCCAGTAATGCCATACCCTGTCAGGTGGCATGTCATACTACAGTGACTACAATACCAGTCAGACATAGACACGCACTGACAGCAAGCTGAACACACTGGGGCATACTTGGAGACTCAGAATAGCATCCTGCCTGAGCATCACACACCTCTGCAGCTGGCACACAGGCATATGTTACATCGCAACAGAGCACATGCCACACATGGCACACACATCCCATGTGCCACACACTCACAGCCTGTAGGGCTACACAACACACCTGCTACAGATGTGTCAGGTACCTCTTGGCCGCTGCAGTGGGTTCCCGCTCAACAGGCTGTACATGGTGAAGGTCACAGTGATATGCCTCTGGGGCACTATGGTCCACCACAAAACACATGCATACAGGTCAGTCAGAGGCATGGACACATATGACTCAGTCATTGACCATGCCACTATGGATGACCTGAGACATACCTCCCTGGACTACATGATAGGGAACATAGAAGGGATCTCTCAGCATGTGGCACGGGCCAGTATGAGCCTGATCTTGGTTGCCATCATACCCTCACCAGGTATGCTACCACTATATGTAGGAAGGGTGTTCTATGTCTACATTCTGCTCAGTCTCCAATGTCATTCATAGGGTATCCAATGGCTTTCAATGTGTGCTTACATGCTAGGGAAGCCACAATGATGTGCGAGGGGCAGCTTGCATGTGACACGCATGGCCCAATGTATACTGGCGAAGCCCCTTGATACATCCTTGATACATACATACTGCCTTATGCTGCAGGACACGGATTACATAGCCACCTCCGCGGGTATCACACAGGATAGGACACTAACAGTGATGCTACACAACACCAGCAGTGTACACCGCAAGATGCATCAGTCGATCCTGATTCATGGCTCACAGTGAACCCAACTGCCGGAACCCTTCCCCCCATCCT
>NC_056735.1:795558443-795660943 GCF_019279795.1 Protopterus annectens
CCTAACTGTCGGGTAACTGGTTCTGCAACATAACCTATGCACCCATGCCACACCTCACCAGGTACAATTTGACTGTCATTCTCCATGTTAGTGTAACTGCCCTGAGATGCAACTTCACAGACTACATGTGCAGGGACATGCAATAGCTCACCGGTCTTGTAGCCCTGAAGGTATGGGCCAAGCCCTGTGGAGCATTATGCATTCATCCGGACTTGATACCACTGTAAAAATACTGACTGTTTCACTTCAACAGTTGCCTATGCTTCTACTGTCATTCCACTGGCATCCGGTATCTGTCCGCTTTGACTGACATGGTCAACAAAACACGATGCTTTGGCACAGATGACCTGCACCTGTCAGCCCTGGTAGTACAGATAACATGTAAGGCTCTTGCTGCTCCTATACTGCCTGTCTTGCACAGTTTCCAATAACATTTACCACCAGAATGGGAACAGGCAAGCAAAACATGGGGTCATGTGACTCGATACTTGACATCTTCATCTCTGACGCACGCAGGCAAGGCACTCCTTATAATGGACCACTTCAATATCTCTGCAGTGACTGGGACCTGCCTCTAGGTTCCGCAGAGCACACCTGCAATGACAGGTTATATGCAGAACACACCTTTCAGTCATGTATACGCAGACCACACCTTTCAGTCATGTAACCTGGACCGGAACACCCACGGCTGAGGTGTTCCCATATTCCACTATGTTGTACACACCCCCTGGCTAGTTACTTAGCACAATGCATCAGAGGTGCTCCACGTGCAACTAACTGTGGCCAGCACTGCTATACACATTGTAACATGCTACGGATTCAACAACATACCCCACGGTTACCAGACCTCATTTCTTGGTGTACTGGACAGTAGGGTTCAGACAGGTACTACTGATGTGAGACTGACACCACCCCACACTTAACTGGGATAGCCACTCATGTACTGACACATTAGGCCAACGCTGTCCGGGATTCATAACCTCCACTCGACTGGATCAACCCATACACACCACCTCCAAGACCAACAATATCCTAGACATGGACACTACCAACATGTGACTGGTGTTCCACACCTGGGGTTATCCCCTCATTGGTGGATTCCAAACATATGCTAATCACCCTTGTTATCCACATCCCGGCACCACACCCTTCATGCCATACACAGTACAAGAGTACTACAACGCCTACTACAGACGTCTTATGACAGCAATAGTTAACGTCATGACACCCGTGCAGATGGACAATGCACATACAAACACTGAAACATATCCCAGTGCACTTCATTAGCACTTACACGACTGCATGGATCATGATATTCCAAACAGAGCCATGATGGTACCCACCAGATAATGGACGCCACTCTGGGGGTCCAGTTCCATGGACATAATTTACAACAAAAGGTGGAGGCTGTTGCAAAGTGGAGTACAGTCCCATGGGTGGGGTAGCTCACTGGTCAGCCTCAGTAGGGCTACGGAATCCCTCATCACATACTCTGAACCTAGCTACGTAAGCATTACTGCAACATTACTGCGACACATTCCAGGGTGTACCACAAGGCATTATGGAGGTATGTCAGTAGTCAATGGCAATACCCACATCTGCTCTGACATACAACAGTTACTCAGGAACATTACAGAACCTGGCGGATGGGTTCAATGCTAACATTACACCCTCTCACTCCCTACAGGGCCACAATCCATGCAGGAACATTGCGGTGTCCCTGTGGTCACAACTACACAGTACTAACCTGCACTCTCTATGGCCTGGAACACTGACTCCATGTGACCGTCCAACATCCCAGGCTGTGATTTACACAAACCTCTGAACGACATGTCTCCCCACTTGGCCGCCAGATTCAGTAATAGCCTTGTATCAGGCATTGTGGCCCCTGAATGTCACACAGCAACAGTTATCACACTCCACACAGGTGGTGCCACAATGAACCAGAGGGACTATTGCCCTATACACCTGACTGGACTGTTCGGCAAGGCTATGGGGCACATCATCATGGAAGTCATTCACAGAGACATTGGTGGGCTCCAGTCCTTTTATGCCACCCATGTTGGACTTGTTAGGGCCAGAGCATGGCTCCTACACCTGGTGGACTCCTTTGATACAGTTACCAGGGTAATTGATGATGGTAAGGGGGTCCACACAGCTTACATTGTCCTCTCATTGGCTTTTAGCACCGATCTCCATTCTGGTATTGACAACATACACATCCACCTGCACATCAACCCCTATGTCTCAGGATGTTATGCAAGGTGGCTCACGGACAGGACCCACACAATGAGGGTAGCATACCATAGTACCTACTGTATTTCAGTTAAACTTGGCATACCACAGTCCTCAGTCATAGGGCCCCCTCATGTTCGGTATATGCTTCCCTGAGGTATCGGCTAGCACAGAGGGACTTTTCCTGACTAGCTTTTCAGACAACTGCATACAAAGCGCCATGATTGATCCACCAGCTGATACTGACTCCCTCCATAAGGGTGTCACTGTGATGGATATCTGATAGCAATATCATGGCCTCAAGCTGCATGACACAAGGTGCATGAACATCCCCTTTGCATTACACCAATCACCCACTGACTATCACATAGGTGGTAGTCCCCTACATACATGTCACATTGTATGTGATCGTAGTACACACGTATGTAGCACCCACTCCTTTGATAACCATATTGCCACTGTGGCATGGATATCCTTCTACATGGTCACCCTTATCTGTACTGGGTTTGTAGCTGGAGCATAGGCACCCATTGTACCTCTGAACTCCTGACGTATACACACATTCAAGGGTACAACACCCCATTTAGGGTGTACCTTACAGAACAGCAACGGCTTTACATACCACAACATTAACATGCCATGAGGATTATTGAGCTCCGAAGGTTGACGTATGCGGCAGAACTGTGGACACCATGACTGTACACATTTGCATACTGCATACTCAGGGGTGACCTCTGCTGAACAGACAGGGCCCATGTCCACAACAATATTCATGGATATACTCCACATAAGCGACATAAGCAAAAGCCACTGAGAGCAATATGCTCATGGATATGTGCACACACGCAACAATGAGTGGGATGTGCTTGAGGGTTACATTCCCAAACCAGACACTCACCATGATTTGGAACATGATTCCTATGTACATCACGCAGAGACACTCAGTAATACTGTTCATGTGATACCTCACTTGGTGGATGGGAGACACACATGTACGCCAGGAATCACTGCAGTGGCTGTACTGTGCAGAGGTGCATGTAACACATGGCTCTGCTGTTCACAGACAGGACACTACCCTAGAGAGGTGCCGCTGGTGTAAACACTGTAGTTGGGCTTACACATAGACTTGCCAGACTGCATAGTACCCCACTATGAACCTGTGAAGCTATTACATGTCCTTTGTGCATGGTTAATTGAGTAGTTCTTCAATTTCGATTATCTATCATGCTGTTACAGTGTCCCATGACTACAAGCCATATGTATCCTGTTATTGTATATTGTACATGCCAATAGAAGACACCTTTGGTATGTATGATATGACTGTTATGCTGTGTAGAATATCTGACATTTCTACTTACAATACTGTACATTACACTTATTTTAAATATTATCCCATAATGCAAAGCATACTTGCACAGCAGGACCACCTTAGGCATGTCATTGTCGTTATATGCCCATACACATGCCTACTGTGACAGTATATCAACATATACTATCCCCTGCTATGGCACGTACTTGTTGGACATACCCTACCACTGACGGTGGGTGGTATGGAATTGTTCTGTTTAAAGCCCTCATGTAGCATCCCTTGTGGTGTCTGTGATGTTTACCTTGTGGCCCACTGCAGGACACACAATTTCTACAAGCGTTACAATACTCAGCAAGACATCACTATATAATACCTTTTCCCACTTTATGCATTGCGGACACTTTTAAAAACAGGCTATACATACACTAACATACTGAGTGTTCTACATACCTTGTTAGCATTCCAAACTTTCGTAACTATCTCTCTTACACTGTTTAAACAGTTCTATGGTATGAGCATACGGTTTGAATGTCTGGCAAGTCATCCTTATATACGCCAATACCTGTAACATGTTGTTTCCTGCCGCCAATTGGTGTTCCTGAGTGAATTATTACTTGCACATCAGTTGTGCAGCTACTCCATTCACCAATTACGCGGCAACAGTGGGGTATAATTGAATTCTCCACTTGGGCATTGCCCATTTGCCCTACCTTCGGGGAAACACCCTGTATTGTGTTTTGTTGTGTGTAATTGCAACTGCTATGTGTAGAGACATGGATATTTTGGATTCATGTCCCCCATGGATTGTGTGTGGCGGCTAGAGTATGTGGTTCTACATGTGAGTGTACCTGTCATCTTAACCGTCTGATAAGTGACTATTGCAAACAAAACCTGTAACATCGCCGTCTGTTCCATTATACAACGGCTACGATTTCACATGGCGCCTTTAAAAATGTGTCTCTCACAAGGTATGTTAGCGCTTCTGCAGATGTAATTGAGTGACTGGATGTTTGTGCAGTTATTACAGTCTGTATTGCTATAGTTTCGTGTGTGGGGGATGTAGGTGGGTGTACGTAGCATATACAGGTTTGTGGGGCTTGCATTTCTACATATTCCATATATGTGTGTGGGCTCCTTCCCTAATTAAAGACCTATCAGTTAGTAGGCCTTTGTTACGGGCATATACATTGGGCCATTGTTAATTGGTTTCTATATAGTATGCAGGTGAGGTTGATACTTCCATACCTCCGGAAATACAGCGATATGTAAAGGAATGTTACTAAATTACAGCTGTCCTTTGTATTTCTGTCCCAGATATTTGCACTCATTGCAGTTGTGTTGGTAACTGAACCTCTTTGGCATGGGTTGCCACCTTTTCAAATGGCCATAATGGGGCACTTGCAGGACACACATCGGTGTTTACAGGCCAACACATACCCACAGTCAGTACACAGGATAGCACATACTTTTATCCTGAATACATACTTATTCTTGTAGGACTTATCATATTGCATGTAACATTTACATTTCTTACATACAGGCATAACTATTTCATGCAACTATTACATAATATATGGGACATAATAATGTCCTACAATCTCGGACATTTGCCCTTTTTAATGTTTTATATCAGGACACAACTGCCCAGTGAGGGGCTGTCCCTCCTAATGTGGGACAGGTGGTAAGTGTATGCCTACGGCTAGCTATAGCCACACCTACCGTAATGATCTACCTCCGAGTTGGCATTAACAGACACACGATGCAGACACACACACGTTACAGTCACATGGAAATGCACACAGCACCCTCAACACACACATACACAGACTACGGCAAGCACAAACACAGTTGAACACAGTACCTATGTGGACTGCAACACCGGCAGCGGTAACTAAATGTCCCTTCATATCGTGATAATATTACTCGAGGTTCTAGTGTTCCAGTACTGTGTTCTTTCGGTCTTTCAGCTTCGTGGTTATGCGTGTCGGTATGTGACACATTCTATAGTTGGCGGTATCCTATTTATTTGTACCTCCATGGTGGTGTACATGTCGTTGACCTATCTATATATTTGCAGATATCAGTGAATCCGTATATATCAACATATATCTCTCTATCACCCTTTCTATCTGTATTATATATATATATATATATATATATATATATATATATATATATATATATATATAT
This sequence comes from Protopterus annectens, assembly GCF_019279795.1. Lineage (NCBI taxonomy): Eukaryota > Metazoa > Chordata > Ceratodontiformes > Protopteridae > Protopterus > Protopterus annectens. The sequence goes on from NC_056735.1 coordinate 795,564,178, forward strand.
ATATATATATCTGACAGAGAGAGTGACAGGCAGAATACACCTTTCACTGTGTACTTGTCAGTGTATAATGTTTCCTGGACTCTGCATGTTTGTGTTTGAACCTGTAACATTACACACCTGCCGTAGATACATCTTGGCTACCATAGTGTTAGGTGATTGTGTACATGATTGCGTGTTCTACTCCTGGCAGTGGTCGTTTTACCCTTCAGAGCAGGCACTATTAGTACAGGAGTGAATAATGCTGGTTTCACCTGTTCTGGACATCACTGACCGTGATCTGCGCGATATTCAGTGAAGCTTAGCCCTGTTTCGTGCATATCCGTATAGTCATATTTAAACAACGCTTCTCAGCACTGGGCAACGCATATTCCCGCTAACGTGTGCTAAACATGATCTGATGACCTGCATCCAACATGCATTATTCGTGCCTTCGAGATTACGTTACATCCCTTGCAGGACGTGGGGCCGAGAACATGCACGACGGTCACTGCATTTACCACTTGGGCATCTGGGATTTGTACACATGTTATGGCGTTTTGTATGTGGACTATACTACGGCTGTTACTCCATACTGCAATCACATGGCTAACTCAGTTAGTTTACATATGGATGAGTCCTATTAATGGCATGTCCATGTGATGTTTAATGGATATGCTCCAGCATTGGGTATGTATATCACAGTGAGCCACACACTATAATGTGCTACACCTTCAAATGACCATAGGTGGAGCATGCTGGGGTGACAGATACCTGTCATGGGTAAACCCCATACCTTGACACGACATCCATGATTACATTATGTGGAGCCCCTCATTAATGCACCAGGGAATCCATGCAGAGTGTGTGGAGAACAGTGATTACACACATGGGATCCCACGATTGCCTCTGATCCACTGAGCGACAGTTGGTTACTCGATGTTGTGGCGACAGCAGACTCTGTTTGCCTCGATCGGTGTATGGCCTCTGACAATTGGGCGTGTACCTACCGATGTACCTAGGAACCTATATACACAGTACCAACATATGCTGATAGGTGCGTGTACTGTTCAGGTGTTGACATTCCTTGTTCCAATAGCTGTTGTGTGTACAATGGTTGAGGGCTGCCTATGTAGGATTCACACAGTAGCCCACCTATACATTACAATTTACAGGTGGTCGTGTGTGTGTATCATCCATTTTACTGCGTGTGCAGGTGGAGAGGTATGTCAGTCCGTAGGGGCCTACACTGTCAGAGTATGTGCTATACGTTCCCTCTTTACCAAGGCATAGGCATATTGGGCATACCTCCGTCTGCCTACTGGGGCTGGCACAGGGTGTTCGTGGTCTGAATCCCTCTGTGCCTGTGATGGCCTTGGCAATTGCAGTGGGCTATGAGGGCCTTCATCATTTTGTCCCTGCTGCAGCTGTTTCCGCAGGATCATATTATGTAGCATGGCACATACTATGAAGATGTGGGCACACGTGCCTGGAGAGTACTGCAAGGCTCCACCAGATGTGTCCAAGAAACGGAACCGTGATTTCAGCATCCCAAACACATGCTCTATGATGATTCTGGTTTGTGCGTGTGCCTCATTATGGCATTCTTGCATGGGTGTGTGTGCATTTCTGATGGGAGTCATCATCCACAGCTCCAGTGCATAGCCAGCATCCCCCACAAGGTGGCCATGTAGGATGCCCCCCCTGACAAATACCTGATACAGCTGTGAGGCATGCCAGATATGGGAGTCATGGTAGCTTTCAGGGCTACAAGCACACACATCCATGATAATGCCCTGGGCATTGCACATGACCTGGCAGTTGATGGAGTGGAATCCCTTGTGGTTTATGTAGCATCTACCATGCTCACCAGGTGGTGGCTTGATATGTATGTGCATGCAGTCTATCGCACCCAGTACCTCCAGGTAGTGTGCCACATGGTGGAAGTGACGCATATTGCTGGCCAACTCCTCCTGAGTTTGGGGGAAGTATATATGCTCATTGGCATGTGGTAACATGGCATCCAGGAACTGGTGTAGTACCCTGGATGCTGATGCCTGTGAGCTCCCCATTATATCTCCAGTTGGCCTTTGAAAGGTACCTGTGGCTAGTATTCACAAACTTGCACATACCTTCGTGTCCACTGGGATGGGTTCCCCTCTGTTGTTTCTGGATCTCAGGCGTGGCCGGCACAGCTCAACTATTTGCTGTAAGATGTCCCTGTCCACCCTGTAATGCTCTACTATCTCCAGATCATGTAGCCCCTGGTAGGTTACCCTTTGTCTGAACACTCTTCTCCTCCTCCGGGGCCTGTGGTGGTTGTCAGCATCATTCTCCACAACACCATCAGTCTCTAACACATGGTGATGAATCACAGCTATGGCAGCTTCCAACATGTACATTTTAAAAGTTCCCCATGTGTTTACACCTATGGTGCAGTGTTTAGGAATACACAGGTGTGTGTGGGGTGCTTTCACACTTTATACTATTGTGCTGTGAACACCGATGATTTCATTGGGTGTGTATGTACGATCGTAGCTACAGGGTATCTTATGTATTTTACTACAGGAACTACTATTGTGGTGCCTTTGGTGTTGAATTACATTTGGCTGCCGTGGATTACCTCTTGCCCTTCCCTTTAGATTTCTTCACATTTCACCTACCATTTTCTGGCATGCATCCAGCAGCCTTCTTTCATTTGTACTTTCCTAGACCTGGCTTATCTTGCGTAATGTGTTCTATTGCCGGTCTACTGTAGGTTTGCTTTGCTCTGCTATGACAGTTCTCCTTTGTTTGCAATCCGACACCTCCCCTATCCTGTTTTGCAGGTTTCTGCAAGCAGACTTGTCAGCTGCTGTCGATTGCCCGCTGTGAGTTAATAGGTGTTAATTGCTCAGTTGTACTCCAATTACCCTACTGCGGCATTTCCTTCTTTTCTTCCCCTGACCTTCCTGTTTGTGCTATGGTGTGTGGCGCATGCATCCGCTTACCGGGTTTCGGGCACAGTTTCATCACCGTACACATGCGCTTTCGGGCACCATATGTGCTCTCAGCTAAACGATGCTATACCTACCTCCCCACCACTGTCCTGCGGCTTTGCTTAGGAACAGCCAGGCTAGATTTGCATTGCTCTAATGTGCTTACAGCTACAGTGGCACACCCCACTGCTGATGTCATGTATACCTCTGAGCCACTCCTCGGTGTTGCAGTGCTGCGCTGTATGGTACATCCTTAATCCAGCGGGACGTTTGCGATTCAGTATTACCTGCCTCATTTGCATGGCATTGACTACTAATTCATAGTTACCGTGCCGAACACTGTCACAGACCCTTAGCAACCCTTGCAGCTTGGTTGTGGTGTACCATGCATACCATTGAGTACTATGGTGAAATCCTGATTTGTATTACATTGCGATTTTATGACATTTGTATATATTTTCTTTGTGTTCCCATTTGCGCACACATGCCCTGTGGTTGTACTATGCGTTACTGTGGACATGACATTGAATGTTGTTTTTTAGGTGCTCTGCATCTTTTCTTATGCCACTGGCTGTATATTTAGCCATTGGCATATGTTAACTTTGTAATACATGAGTCTGGTCTGCTTTCATAGCTCCGATGTTCTGTTTGGAAAAATGTAAACCATGTTTTTTGGTTTACATTTCCGTGGGCTTACACTACGCCTGCACCACTTCATGAATCACAATGCGCCTTCATTTGCATGGTGTGACACTGCGCATGAGGTGATTAGCATACCTAAGCTGAGGGCTGCACAGTTCTGGCATTTGCCGGTAGTGCACTTGGAATTGGATGGTACCTGAATCACTCGGCGGTCATATTTGGTGTTATACCGCCTACGCTATGCCTGCGCCTGACGCAAGCATCATGAATCCCGGGGACTGTGTTTAATTGCATATGGGCTACCTTAAAGGGAGTGCATCTCTTAAGGGATCATAACACAGGTCCTGTGACAGTTTGCTACCACTGTATAACATGTCAGACATCAAGAGCTGTCAAATAACACATTGTTGCCTGTTATCACTCTATTCTGAACAAAATACTAAAAGTCACACATTACTGAATTCATACATATGCAATGTATTTCAACATCCTCTTGACCTGTGCACTAATTGATGATGCCACAGAAGAACTATCATAGTTGTCAGAAAACTCACCCTTGGTGGGATAACTTGAGCATTGTATTTGAATGCATAGGGCTTCCATAAAAGGGAGTACAAAACTTGGTCTTTCTCTCTCCCCTATTGTAAATATTTCCAGTAAGTGAAATTATAAACATCAATTCTCTTGGAAAAGCCAATCATGCCCGTTAGTGCTCTCTTGCACACTCAGTAGTTGCACATTGTTAGACTTGAACATCTGTCTATCTGAGTATATATTCTATTGAACTGTCATTTAACAGCTGATATCCCCAAAAATATAATCTCAGAAGTGTTAGGAAATACACACTTGAAGCGATGACTTAAACAGTAGATTTGAATAATTATGGCTCCCATAAAATGTGGTTTGAGGACTCAAAATCTTTTGGCATGCAAGTGCTGTCACAAGTGGGAGTTATTCATAAAACTACCTATTGAGTAAACCAGACTTGTCTATTGCTATTCTCCTAAACACACACATAACACCTATACATTGTCAGATTTGAACTCCTGCCTGTCTTAGTCAATAGTTCATAGAACTTTGTATTAGCAGTTGATGCCATGGAAAAAGTCATACAAGATGTTTCAGAAATCACACACTTGAAGGGATAACTTTTGGCTCACCTAAAAGAGGCAAGACAAGAAACCTAAAAGGGGTTGGAGTGATCAAAATACTGTAGCCGTATAACTGTTATCCATAGGATGAATTATCCATATCGTATCTACAGACTGAGTCATTCCTGCTGATCATTTCTGCATATCATAAAATTGGCTTAAAGATGATTGCTGCCCCTCTACTTTTATACAAGAAAACTACTATATATAGTGAAAACAGACTAGACCCCTGATCTGGTGGTGTTGCTTCAATTCATATCACAATGAATCCATCAATTACAGTTGTGTATTGCAGTAATTCTCATATGGCAGTTGGGGTCTATATTAGAACAACGAATGTTCAAAATTTCGAGTGTTCTAATATCGACCTGTTTTCAGCAAATGCTGAAAATATCGAAGAAACAGAAAACCAAATTTTTTTCCTATGAAAGAATTTGGTTGTCCGTTTCTGTTGCTTTGGTATTTTCAGTGCTGTGGTAGAAAGTTATGGGTTGGGTTCAGGTAAGTGTGCGATTGTCTGGACGTGAGGGTTAGGGCAGGTTAGGTGAGTTAGGGTTAGGGAGCAGGTCAAGTAAGTATGCGATTGTGTGGATGTGAGGGTTAGGGTGGGGTAGGTGAGTTAGGGTTAGGGGGTGGGTGAGGTCACTGTGCGTTAGTGACAGACCTTAGGGTTAGGGTTTGGGTTAAGTTAAGTGGATAGTTAGTGGTGTATGTATAGTTTAGTCTAGGGTTAGGTGTAAGAGTTTAGGTGTATGTGTGTGGATTGCTGTTTGTTTAGTGTGCTCTGAATGTTTGATGTTTTAAATTTTCGATTCATAGGGTTCGATATTAGAACACTCGACATTTTAAATGTTCGGTGTTCTAATATAGATCCTGGCAGTTGATAGTATGAGTACTCTCTCTCACATCACATTTAGTGGGCATACTCACATGTGGATTGCAGGGGTTTACATCCACCCACCCTCCTCTGTCTCTCTTTTACATAAAATTCTATTAGGAAATACTCTGCAACTAAGCAAAATGTTGCAGCAATTTAGCCTGGTCCAAATAATACAAACTCCTACTTGAAGCAATGACAAGAACTGGCTCTAGCTCCACCATTGACCTAATAATAATCAACATACAAATTAGTTGTCTTCACATTGAAATACATCCCATTGCTCTGAGTGACCACTCACCAATTAAATCCATTTTGTCATTCAGAACATATAAAAAACCTCCACAAATAATTAAAGGAATATATTTCCTTAATAATAAGCTACCAAATCGCAACACTCTAGTCAATGTTATAGATCGTACTCCACTGTATGCCATTTCTGAGCCCACCTCTGCTCTACAGTTTTGCACCAAAAACTGGCCACAATTCAAGATGCGATGTACCTATTACAAAAAGAATACAAATTACAGTGTTGCCCATAGCCTTTACTAGATATTAAAAACAAATTAAAGCCAGATATTCAATTTGGAAGAACTGGGGCAGGAACCCCAGCACTTTTCTGAATTTAAGGAAAGAAACAAGAGTTGCAACAGCTATTGCAGATGCCTGTACCTTAGACAGAAAAAGGAAGCAAACATGTCTAGACCCAGTTTTGAGAAGAAAAAAAAAATCACTTAACAGGGACATTAAATAATCCTTCAACTACCTAGAATGAACCCTTAACATTAAATCATTCCATCTTTGCTAATGATTATACTCAATTTTTTGGATTCTACCATAACTTCTTTCGGCTTTTCCCAGTTAGGGGTCACCACATCAAAATTCTCGTCTGCTAAATGATTCGCAGTGGATTTTTACGGTGCCAAGTTGCCAGCCTGACACCCAACTTTCAAAGAAGGCATGCCCATTCATGCACGCACCTACCTGCATGTGTGTAATGTCACTTGATCATGAGAAGGACATGCAGACTCCACACAGAAGGCGCTCCAGCCAAGAATCAAACAGGAGAACCTCTTGCTGTGAGGTGACAATGCTAACCGCTGCACCACCGCCGCCTACAACATAACTAAAACCTTTCCAACAATTTACTCCCCACCAATGAAGAGCAAGAACCTTAATCCTCAGAACTGTACCTCCTAGCCTATTAGGAAGCAACATGTCAGTTCTCTGAAATGTCAATAATACAAATAAAGTCCCTACTTCTCGAATGCAAACATTTAGGATCAAAATCCAGGAATCTTCATCCCACCTTCCAAGGCCTGCAACTAAAAATAAAATTGAAAAACCTCTCATCTCATCAACCCCTAACATTTCTCTTACCTCAGGCACTTTCATGCCAGCATTTAAGCACACAGTTATAAACCCGCTATCTAAAGTCACTTTGGTTGAAGGATTATAGACTTATTTCTACCCTGAACCTTATTACCAAAATACTTGAAAAGGTTTTATACAAGCAAATAATTTAGCACATCAATGGCTATGGTCTGTTATGTGATGCATGACATGACTTTCACAATACCTTCAGTACCTTTACTGTCCAGGTAATGTCCACTGATACCATTTATTCCAAGTTAAATGATGGCTTTATTTCTACAGTCCTATTTATTCATGTGACAAGGGCTTTTGAAATTGTCAAACATATCCTTATTCACAAAAAAATCAAAAGATTCAACTTTGGAGATTAAGCTATGTGCTTGTTTTGCAGCTGTCTAAAGAAATGTCCATACCCCTGGTCTATGTCTTTGATAGGCAGAGGTAGTCAGTAAATCACCCCCTATAAATCAAATGTAAATCAAATTTATAGGTCACATTTGGGTTGCACTGCTAGGCTTTTAAGGGCCCTAGTTGTTGTTAACCTACTTACACCCATGAACCTATGAACAATGCCAGCACCATTATAGTGACTTAAAAGGTGAAAGCAGGACCCCTTCACTGATGGGAGGAATATTTTCAGACTGACAGGACACCTCAGTTGCTTATGTATAATGGCCAATAACTAGCAGAAACTATATCATGGCTTTGGAATGCAAGGAAATGTTCATTATGTCGTTTTTTATGTTATGTGTAGCTTCTGCAGAGATTGAAGGAAACAATCACCCTTGTGTGAGATGCCAGATGCATGAGTGGCAGTCATAGCTAAACTATTTCAAGCCTTAGCCTTTTACTGTGACCTGGTATAGTCACCCTTCAGAAGCCTCTGGCTCTAGCATTTAACAAGGTGTCCTACAAAAATCTTGGACTCCTCCTGACACCACTTCTGTGCACTAAATGGAGCATTACCTTCACCATCATCTGCCATGTCTTCTCAAAGATCTCATGGAAAGTGGCAGTGAATTAACATCCAAATAAGATCTTATAGGTTCCAGCCTGTACACAATGACAGGCAAGCTAGAAAAATGCATTTGTGCAACAGAAAGCACAGAAATGGGCTAGAACTGAATGTATGTGTTAAGTCTTCAATGTCCAGTTTATCTGAAAAAACATGGAAGTAAAACTAAGCCTTGTGCACTGATCAGTATATATACAAATACTTCACAGTTACTCCAGCAAATGCTGGTTAATATTGATATCTCACTTTACATTTCAAATGATATATTGCAACCTTTGGACATGCATTCTTGGATGTTCAATAGCATCCATAAAATAAACACTGTCACGTGCTAATATGGGATAATGTAGTTGTTATTCAGTGTTATCCTTATGTACGTTTTGTTTATGTAGTGCACAATCCTTGGTGGGAGAAAATAGTAACCATGACTGATACCACCTTGGAATCAAACCCACGACAAAAAAGAAAGTGAATGCCAGAACTCTTTGTACTGACATTCCAAGGATGTAAGTTGAGTTGTACAATTTTCTGCATAAGTATGTATGTATACATATATATATATATATATATATATATATATATATATATATATATTTATATGTGTGTGTGTGTGTGTGTGTGTGTGTGTGTGTGTGTGGGACTACTTTCATTTATTGAAAGTACACCTCTTTGAATTCTAAAAAGCCAAACTCACATCAGCAAAAGTGCAGTTTACCGAAAATGCACTGTCACGGAACACACATAAGCTAATTCCTTTTGGCCATTCTGAATCCTTTGGAAGTAGAGGTGAGGTGTTTTTTCTACTTTTTTACAGATGTAACGGGACTGTAAGGTTTAGGGCAGTTGGGGCTTTTAGAGGTAGGTCACGGTACAATGAGGATAAGGAAATGTATCCTTTTCCTCACTGTAGTGTGATCCTGCCATTGATATATATAACCGGCAGGGGTGAAGGTGCCCCCCCTGCAAAATGTTTGCTTTTATTGTTTATTTTAGTTTAATTTTACATTTTGCTTTTGTGTGTTTCACGAAACTGCATTTTCGGTAACCTGCATTTTCGCTGATGTGAGTTCAGCTTTTTAGAATTTGAAGAGGTGTACTTTTGATAAATGGAAGTGGACCCATATATATATATATGTATATATATATATATATATATATATATATATATTTTATATATATATATATATATATATATATATATATATATATATATATATGTGTGTGTGTTTGTTTGTGTGTGTGTGTGTGTGTGTGTGTGTGTGTGTGTGTGTGTGTGTGTGTGTGTGTGTGTCTGTATCTATATATATCTATCTATATATATATATATATATATATATATATATATATATACATATATATATATATATATATATATATATATATATATATATATATATATATATATATATATATATATATATATATATATATATATATATATAGATATATATATATATATATTTATATGTTTATATACTTTTGACAACCCTGTAAGTGTTGTAATGTACAATGTTCCTTTGCTGGACTAATAATTTTAGCCAGATATGTATTCCTATGAAAAAAATTCCCATTGCTCTGATTTTTTTTTAATATCTTCAGTGGTTACTGATAAGTGTGGAAGCAGACATATTTGCGTGGCCAGTAGCAAAGTCTAAGGAGATGCATAATTATTTATTACTTTTTACTGAAAGACACAATTTGCCAGTTATCTACATTAATTCTTGAATAATGACAGTTCTCCATGCCAACTGTCTCATAAATAAAATTACACAATTCAGATCTTGGCCATATGTCTAATGAGCTATTGTTTTCAATGACAACATTTTGAATTTATGGAATAAAAATTATTGAGGAAAGGGCCACACAGTGTACATGATATGATGTTCTGTACAGCGTATTACTAGTAAAATGTACACTTGGGATCATTTTACATATATTCCACTGAATCATTATCCATATATGTTCTGAAAGCTGTTTTGTTGTGATATTCATAAATCAGTCATGCATTAATTTGCTGCTTTCATTTCCTCATGGTATTCTACATGAGTTTACTATCAAAATGTTGAACATTAGTTCAGAAAATGTGGAAAGTCGTACCTTAGTTACTCGACTTTCTGTGTTGCCGAATGTTAGGAGATCGAGATGCAACTGAATGCAAGTGAATGCAAGTGTACATTCGCTGATATGAACTAGATGTTATAAGTAGAGTTGCGGTACAGTGCGGATTGGGAAATGTATCCCTTTCTTCACTGTAGTGCAATCTCAGAGTTAGAATATTTAATTTGCAGAGGGTATGGGGGGGGGGTGCAGCCACCTGCTAAAATATGAATGTCTGTGTAGGTGTTTAAAGTACATTTGCACCTACACTGCCATCATGTTCTAGTTTTGATATTAATGTTGAATCTGTTGATGTTGATCAACTGAGTCGACATTTTCACTCATAAATATTCATGCAGAATGATGTCATTTTCGGAATATTGACCATTCATGTATATGAATGTCGATATTTTGATAGTAAACCTTCTACATGTATTATTTACTTGACAACTTGTACACAGATGTATGTTATTGCTATAATCAGTGAAGTGCACAATGTAGGTGACAAAGGTGACATTATCATGTTTAGCAGCCACAGTGCATAATTATAGTATACCACTAACATTATACATTCCATGTATTGTTCAGCTAAAAGTAAACAACAGGATCACATATGAATTATGTCACATAAAAGTAAACTAAATGTGGTGTCAAACTCTGCACCAGTTGTGCAGTTACTCAGAACAGACTTCATTAACATATTTAGCCATTGAATGTGTTACACAAGAGATATATGTTGTGCATTCAGTAATGTCCACCATGCTGAGTAAAGTGCACCGCCGGCAGTCTCATTTGTGTGACTAATGGCTAAGACTCTGTGCATGCAAAATTGAATTTTGAGTTTTTACCATAGGAACTGAACTTTAATTCAGTAAAGATAATTTATGATGGGCATCAGTGGACAATACCAACCATCTCACAAAGGATGAAGCTAAAAAATATATATGGATAACTCAGTGTAATGATCAACTTTGTGGGTTTATACAAGCAACATGTTTACAGTAAGGATCCCTGCTTTCATGAAGATGGCACCTTCACAAAATGTGAACACTGCACCAAAGGAATTATAATGAGACACTGACACGATGTGTATGTTTTACCAGCTGAACATTTACATACAATAATTGAGAAAGTCAAGCACATGCTTAGCATTGTACTTCAATTTAAATTTAATCTACACTGTACACATTATCATTTGTCCTGTCACAGTACAATTATGTGACTGTGATCATTGAAAAGTGAGAATAGCAAATGATAGTGGGTTACAAACAACCGCAAGGCAACAGTTTCTAAATCAGTTGCTGTGCATTATTTCATTCTGTCACCTTTGTACAGCAAATGTATTTCAGTCTGTCATAAGTATGAACCTTTCTTTCTAAGTTGCATATATGGTATATGTTACAGCCACTTTGGCATCAGAGGAACCTCTTCTTTAAAAATGTTAACCAAGGTTTCTATCATGACTCACTACTAACTCAACAAGAATAACTTAAACCTTCTTAGAAAGCCTTTTCTTCTCTGACACACCCTCTCTATGTGTGCGTCTCATTAGCAGAGATGCTAAACAAGTAATTGAATGAGCAGAACTACTAATGAATCACTCTTAAAAGGCATTACATACACAAAATTCTTAATACTTGCTCTTCTGCCATATAGGCAGCTTATCTATCTTGAGGAGTACAGGCTTCCTATGCCTTGTTACATGAGTGACATCTAGAGGAAGCTCTAGGTGTTCCTCATTGGAGTCTGCTAAGCCTGCACTCTCAATACTGTATGAAGCCAACGGGAATTTGGATTGCAGAATTATGCTTCACCTCAAGAGGAAATGACTGCAGAGAAGAGGATAACCCACCCCCCAGGACAAGCAAGTTGGCCTTCACCCTACTGACTGACTTTTGGTGGGGAACAGAGCTTCAGCCAGGATTTCAATAGAGTAACAAATGGCCCATAGGGCTCTTGTCTAACTTGGAAATATCAGGCTACTGTCATCCAGAATGAACACGTCATGTGGGTACAGGAAGATAAGCCATTAGGCATATCCCTGGCAGAAGGAAAAAATACACTTGGATAATATCAGATGTCCATAACTTTGAAATGTCATCCTCAGCCTCAAACACATTAAGACAATCTCCTAATTGAAGAGGAAACAATTGAATGATTTCCTTAAAAATCTCTTAGTTTTTCTTTACTACCATACATCATTACTATTAACTTTATCCAATTTTTTTCTCAGTTAACCATTAAGCCAGGTACAAATATATCCTGCTCAAGGTGAGAGCCCCTTGGCATATTGTTTTACAGTCAATGCAAGAGATGAATAACAAATTGAAGTCTGTTTTTGGCAAAATTCTGATCACCAAGAATGGGTCATCAAATGCTTTGGCAGACTATAACCTCCCCCTTCCACTGTTATGACATCTGCTACATCTGCTCTTAAGAAATACATTGACTGCATGTCATGAGTCTAACAAAACCAAGATGCCAGATATTTACTTAGAGTGTGGATCTAGATACCTAACTGGCAGGCACAAATACAGCATACTAGATGGCCAAGGAGGACAGCAGTAGTGTTAGTATTTGTAATGGCGATATAGAAAATGCTTTTATTTCCACTGTTTTCCATAGAAATAGAGCAATACCTGCAAAACAGATCAAACATATAAAGTCTAATGCATCTGCTGAGACTTCAACAGACACAAATATGCCCAGTTTCTCTGATGCTAATAATGAGGCATTAGTCCATGCCCTCTATCTGCATGGTTGACGAGTCATTGCTATAAATGCAACTGACTATGCCTATTTCACTCACAGGTGGTAAGTAAAGGAAAATACTTCTTTTTTATATTGAAATATGTCCACTGAATTAATAATGATAATATTTCATATTTATCCCTTGCAATTTTACATTTATACTAATTATACAGGAAAATAAACATGAAATACTTTTCATGCTAACACCACTGCTAGAACCATCCAGCACATTTGTGCCCTAATTTGGCTCCACACCTCATACCCTACCTGTGCCACCTGTATCAGGTAGCTGTGCACCAGATGCTGGTAAACTGGTACCCACCAGAATCAATGCAAGTGGAGGTGCTGCCTAATCCTCACAGGAAAAGAGTTCTACATGGGGGAGTGGTAATGGGGGACAAATTTACTACCCTCATCCCTAAGGTTGAAGTATCAATACACCCAATGTATGTGCAAGGCCATTGTGGACACACAAGCTAGTTCCACTACAGCTATGGCAGAGGTAGTGAGAGTGATCCAGAGTGTGCATGATGACCTACTGGAATGCATGTTCATTATGTGTGATTCCTTGGATAGACTGAGTCACACACTGCAGTGTCTTCCCTGGCTTGCCTGGCAAGGATGGGGTGCCAGTCATCTGCTATATCAACAGGTATCAGTAAACATCATCATGGATTAGGGAGATCCTGCTCCTGCTGTGCTAACGCTTCTTCAGCAACATTTTTTATGGAGGTGTCTACTCCAATGAGAAGTTATCCTTGTGGTTGTGGCCATTGTCATGCTGACACATCTGGTAACAGACGTCACTCCAGTTAATGACAATGCACAAGCATCTAGCCAGGGACACAGTATATCCTGTGCAACTCTTCAGAGACCCAGATTCATGGCTGGAGACAAGCATGGGATGAACCTCTGCCTTGCAAGCCCTGGACCTGTCCAGTAGAACAAGCAACTGTGTTGCAATTACCGCTGAGGATGTGTCCCTGAATATGCACACTCACACCACCCCATCCCCAGGATATCACAATTCTCCACTGATCCTGGTCTTTCTCAACACTAAACTCCACCCACCTGTACTGACATATCACATAAATGCAGTTTTCACTTTTATACTCCTCAGTACTAGGATTCACACTGTACCCCATATAAGACATGCACTCCTGTACTCTTTTTCTGTGCCCTAGCCTTTGACATTATTACATGGGACGCAGACGTCTGATGCACTATGCGGTTAGCTTATGCTTGTGGAAGCCCAGTCTGCTGTTGGTTTTGAAAACATCATTTTTACTGTAGTGTATCTGCTCAACTCTTGTATACTATGTTGTGAAGCTATGTGCAATCTGCTGCCTCTTTGCTAGTGCTACAGCATACTACATACATACATACATGCATACACATATTTCTAGCATGGACATTAAAGCAACATTTACTTAAAAGGCAATTTGTACGTTTATCTAGGATGGTCTCAGATAATTGTACATTGTTGGTAGAATTAAGGAAGGTGAGGGAAATATTTATTGATAGGGCCTATACTGAACCCTTATTGGATGAGATTACAGGTCAAGATCTTGGTAAAAGACAAGGGCCTTTTAAACCCATTTTAAGCAATGGTCTGTGTGGAAATGAAAGTAGTAATGGAATTAATAGTGATTTCAGTCTGGCTATGGTGTTAACTTACACTGGAATTAGTTCACAGGTACAAAATATTGTAGCTCAAGAACTGGGATGAAACATTTGGATGCACTGTCTTGCTGAGCAAGTTTGGTGATCAACTGAGACTTGTTTTTAAAAAAGGAAGAAATTTGAAAAATATTTTTAGACAAAAGTTGTCCCTAGGAAAGGTGAAGTAAGGATGTCAGAATGTGGAGCATGTTCACAGTGCTGACTGCCAATATGTTTATGAAGGTGCTAGTATTGTAGTGGCCTCTTTTCCAAGAGCGTTGTATGGTAATGGCAGGTTTAACTGCAATACTGAAGGGGTGGTTTATTTAGCCCAGTGTTTATCCTATGATGTATTCTATGTTGGATAGACTGACAGGACCTTAAGACATAGGACCAATGAGCATTGTTATGGTATGAGGAAGAAAGATGGGAGAAATGCATTGTATAACATAGTATTATTTGTATGGATTTTATTAATTTTTTTTAATTTTTATTTTGGAGAAGGTTCCACAAAATGTCCTGGGAGGATATTGGGAAGCACTAATGGAAAAAGGGAACTTGTCTGTCACTTAAGGTTGGATATAGCCCAACCCCTAGTAATTAATGACAAAGTGTTGATCAATGGTGTTTTCTGACCCAGATCATGGAGATTATGAATATTTTCAGTAATTTGAAGCCCTTGAAAAGCCTTTCAACATATCCTAGATAATAATTTTTGAATGAAAATGTTTTTAACATTGATTTAGAGTATTTATTGTTAATTGATTTGCAATGATGTTTTGGTTTGTTGATTCATCAATTATTGCAAATATGGGGAATGTATATAAGGTGGGGTGTTTAGACTGTTTGCATCTCTGATAAAGTTCAATAATAAAATGAATGAAAGTGCTTAATGTGGTTTCCTTTGAGGTTTTGTTAGTTACACTGTTTTGATGTTGGGTCTCCTGTTATGATATAACAGTGTTTTTTATCTTTTATTGGTTGTGTTTAATGCTGTGTGGATACATTTTCTTATTCCTTTATTCACTATCACTTGCAGTCACACATCTTTTTAATAGTAAAGATCAATAATTCACAAACCAAGACAGGGTTGTTTAGATAAGCTCTGGATTGTCCTCTCTGCAGTCCATGTGTGCTTATAGCTGACTAGGCCCTTGAGATGGCTAGAGTTTGACTGTCTAAAACATATCCCTTTCTAAAACAAACAGTGAATATTAAAGTTAAAACAACAAAATATGAATCAAAGTAAATATTGTTTACAAGTTATGCCTTTCTTCATGGAAACAGTGAAAAACACTGGAAAAAATATGAATTCAAATGAAACTTCTCTTACCAAACAACTGCACAGTCAATCACAAACCAAGACAGGATTGTTTATATAAGCACTGTGTCTGCCTCCATCTGTATGATCAAACCCTGGCCCAGGTTCACCCTCTAACTACAACTAACCCAACTAGTTCAGCCGCCAACCAGGATAAATAAAAACTCCAGCAAGCACACTACCCTGGATTGGATACTAGTCAGCAAGAGCCCCAAGTCATATATAACAGGCTGCTTATCAGATAGCCTCAGTGATCACTCCCCAACATTCCTACTCAAAAAATACCTATACCAAGCTAAACCTGTCATCTACCGTCAAATACGTAAAAAACTAAACTTTAACCCACTCACATTCATCTCATCCCTCAAAGAATGTAACTGGCATCCTCTAAAGTACCTCAGTCTTGATGATGCAGTTGAATTTTTTAATACTACCTTCCTGAGCATCCTTAATTACCATGCCCCCATAAGACTTTCCAGAATCAAAGCACAACCCTCCTCATGGCTACGGAAAACCACTAAGTCAGAAATTAAAAAAAGGGATAAAGCCTGGGAGCACCGGCGCAAAACCAAAACCCCCTCAACTAGACAGAAATTCCTAGAACTACACAATAGAGTCAAAAAGCTAATAAAATAGGACAAATTCCTATACTACCAGTCTGCCCTAGACTCCTCCCAACACAGCTCCAAACAATTCTGGTCCTCCATAAACTCCATCCTCCACCCAGGTAAAGTCAGTATCTCTCGTCCTAAAATCCCTCACTCCTCAGAAAATATTGCTACGTCATTCAACACACACTTCACACAAACCATACTATCACTAGCTAAACAACACAACCCCCCTCCCCTCCAACCCACACCTTCAACTAGTAATCTCCCCACTGCCTTCTCTTTTTCTCCTGTACCTACCTCCAACATAAAAAAGCTCTTAACTAAACTTAAGCCCACCGAATTAGCAGCAGGCAGCCTCCCAAGTGAATACCTACAAATCGCAGCTGATGCTCTGGCCTACCCGGTATCCATCTTGATTAACCAATCTCTATAAGAAAGTTACGTTCCCACACTTTGTAAAGTATCACATATAATTCCCCTCCACAAAGGCAGACCCTCCACAGAACTAACCAATTATCGCCCCATAGCTATTCTCTCTCCACTCTCCAAAATACTAGAGAGATGCATATACTCTCAGGTCTCAGACTACCTCCTTACTAACAACCTCCTTTCCAATACTCAGCATGGTTTCCATCCAAACCATAGCACCACCATTGCCTTACTCTCCTTTACTAACACTAGCCTTCAGCATAAAAACAATGGCTATCTCTCCTCTGCTACTTTCCTAGACCTATCTAAAGCATTTGACATGGTCCCACACAAACAACTTATTTCTGTCCTCAATAACCTATCCTTCTCACTATCAGTCACCAACTGGTTTCAGAGTTACCTGTCTGACCGCCAACAATCCATTCTATGGCAGAATGACATATCTCCCCAACTACCTGTCTCCATAGGGGTTCCCCAAGGATCCATCCTTGGACCCTTACTATTTTCTGTTTTCAGCAATAATCTAGCCTCTGCCATCAAACATGGCACACTCATACAATACGCAGATGACTCAACCATCATCTGCTCAGCCCAGTCCCTACCGAAACTGCAAAAAGTCACACAGGAAGCATTATTACAGTTTATACGATGCCCAATTAATACTCAACCCAAACAAAACTAAACTACTCATCTTCCAACCCACCAAACATACTCAAAACAACTCTCACTTTAACATCACAGCAAAAGACAACACCACTATATACCCAACTGAACACACCAAATTGCTAGGAGTGGAACTAGACAATAAACTAAAATTTGACATTCACATATCCATGACCATAAAAAAAGTCCACAAAAAACTAGGAGTGTTATACAGAAATAAGCAACTTCTCACCAAAGCAGCAAAGATTTCAATAGCAAATTCCCACCTTATCTCCACCCTACTTTATGCCTCTCCAATATATACCAACCTAAGGCAATGCGATCTAAACAAGCTAGATACCTGCTACAACAAAATCACCAAATTCGCCACAGGGGCATCCTACCGTAGTCACCACTGTCTCTCACTTGCTGAACTGGGCTGGCTTGAACTCCCTCACCTCCTTCAACAGTATCAACTCTCACTCGCCCACAAACTAGTAAACCATCCACTAAATGTCCCATCACTCCAGAATCTACTCCAACCCTATCGCACCACCAGACCACTAAGATCCAGCAACACAAATTACTTGCAGATCACTAAAACCAATAACTCTGCTGGTGAAGCACTATTCTCTTGCGCCATAGCCAAATTATGAACTCCCTCCCACCCACAATTACCTCCATACCATCATGCACCCACTTCAAAACTTTACTAAAAGCGCACCTAAAAACATGTTGGCTATGCCCTTGCAACTCCCAATCTAATATCACCCACCCCATCCAACCACTACCTTTCTTTCCACTCCACTAACTACCTTGATTATAGCAAGCTCAGATGCTCATAAGCCTAGTACTTATTATACAGCAGGAACTTCTTATTGTAACATTTGTTAATGTCTGTTATGTACTTCACAGATAAAGATTCTAGTTGTCTACTGATGTACTATGTTCTTCATCTGTAAATATGTTGTAAGTAATTGCTAAGTAAATTGTTAATTGCTATGTAATCCAATGTAACTACTGTCTGTTTATTTTAACTGTGGAGCTTTTCTCCCCGGGCCTCCGCTGAAAATGGACCTACGTCCAGTCGGACACTCCTGGTCAACAAATATAAATAAATAAATAAATAAATAAACTCCTCAAATGACTCATCCTTTGCTGCCTATTGTGCTGGTAACTTTTGGCACAGCTACTGCCCACTCTGTTGTCAGTATTGTGGAACCTTGTACACACATGCAGTATTTTTGTACATGTGCCAAGGTCATATTGGAGGGCATAACCAGATGAATGCAGACAGCAGTGTGCCTTTTGCTGCCAAACCCACACACACATTTCTGTTTTGTGATTGAGCATGGTTGTACCCGTGATTAATTTATATATTGTTTTTTTTTATTTACCGGGAAAGTCTGACTAGGCATAAGTATAACTTTCAGTGGAGACCTAGGAGAAAAAATCCACACAAAATACATTTAAAAAACAATAAATATTTTAAGCATTACCTCACAGATAATACAGAGGCAGATAGTAAAATGCATTTATTATGTATTTTTGAAGTTATATAATTGTACATAAGTCTAAGTCATGCTTACATGCAACAGCAGAGATAAAAAAAAGTGATTGATGAATTTGCCTTTGGCTGCATTCATGTGGTGACTTCATACTTCTGTGCTTAGCCCCACTGAGCAACAGAAAGCAATACTGGTAGCAATATGAGGGCACAGTTATTATTATGTGTATAATAGGTGCCAGGGTTTAATTTACAACATATGGGATGTTTCAATTCTCACTACTGTTAAGAAGTCTGAGGCACACACAGTCCCTTGTTTCATACTTTTCTCATTGTTCTTTCAACTCTGTGATGTTTGCTAGCTGAAATTTGATTTCCTCTGAGGTGTGCTGAGATAATGCTCACATATGCAGAGTGTTGAAAAAAATGGGAAGAGGGGTTGTGTATGGATGGATGGATATGAGTGTGTACAGAATATTTTATTTGAAAAAATAGAAATTAAATTGATAGAATCCTGGAAATGGAACCTAAGAACTGCAGCATGCCCTTATACTGCAACCAAGTGCCAGAAATAGAAAAAAATGCATCCAAGCATCAGGTGTGAAAATAGAATCCACTGCCTTTTGATCTACCAGCATGAAAGGCAGATGTTCTACTGTAACAGAAACAGAACTAAATGTGAAATGCATTCAGTCCAAACTGCAGAAGCTGTAGTAATGCTTTCATTTGAGTATAAGGCAAATGGCCCTGGGGTTACACAGACGTACATCACATGTTCAATCCCACCTGTAAAATGGCCTGGCACAACATAAAACCTAGTGGGATTTGACATTGATTCCTTCATGTATGTACCTACCTATACAAAAATGCCAAGGTATCAGTTTATAATGTTATTTGTCAAAGAAGTAGAAATGTTTTAAAATCAAGTCATGCGATTAGAACATGTGATGTTTTGGGGATTCAAATATATGGGGAAATATAGTGCTTGTTATGTTTGTTGAGGTCTCCTTTCCTGTTTTTGAATATGATATAGGAAAGTGATTACTTTTCTAATGTTTTAGTTTATTTATTGTTAATAAAAATATTACTGTATTTTGGTGTTGTGCTGTCTATCCACTGTATGATTATTGTAAAGTTGTTTTGTTTCAAACCAGACTATGAAAAGTAGAGTGTCTGATATTTTGTCTGTCACAGTTTTTTGCCAGTGTTAATGACCATTATGTTCCAGATCTGTGGCGTAGAAGGATAAAGACCAGCCTGTGTTTGTTCACTAGCTTTGGTGCCTGTAGGAGGCATCAGGGAAGGTCGTTTGTGAAGGAAAAACAACTTTAATGAGAAACGTGTAGTTCCCCTGTTTTGGTTACTTAGAACACCTGTTCCATTTTTGTTTGTCATCTGCCTGACCCCATTGTCTTCCTGATGACATATTTCAGCACCTGCAGTCTGTTTCCTAGCCAGGTACTGATTTCCCTGATTCTTTTGTTTTCTCAATAACCCTTAGTAATATAATTTGTGTTTCAGTCATTTGAATTACAGGAAAATCATGTTGGATACCTGTCTGTCTTCAGCCTGACTCTACCACCCTTCTTTTGACCTGCTCTACTATTGATAGCTTGGCACTGCTGTTTTTGCCCTTGTTTGCTGACACTGGGGCTTATCAGCATTTTTCTGGTTTATGGCATTTGTTGGTATAATCCAGGATCATTGTTTTCCTACAGTGATTTCTGGGGTGGCTTGCAGTTTGTAGTGATTGCTGGTGGATTGCTGCTGATGGTTTTGCTATTTTTCTGGGCTACTACTCAATGAGTTTTTCTTTTATCTTAAACCCTAATATTTCCATGACTGTTGAACTTTCACATAATTCCGTAAGCTTTGCTAAGTGGTCCCATCTGTCGGAATACTTTTTATTGGTTGACTGTTGCTATGCCAGCAGATATCTCAGGACATTCCCTGTTGTTTGTCAATCACCAGCAGTGTTTTGTGCTGTATCTTTGTGGCAAATTTGGGGCCAGATTTCAAAAGAGTTGCTCTCAGTGTAACTCTGCTCTGATTCCAAAAGACATGCTGTCTGTGTAAGTGATCTACTTTGATGTAAAGCCTATCAAGAAAAATGCGTACAATAGGGTTCAGTTTCCAAAAGACCTGCTGTCAGTGTAAGTGGTCACTTACACTGAGAGTAAAGTCTTATGGACTTGGGCCCTTGATGTTTCTTTTTTTTTTTTTTTTTTGCATGTTCTACTTGAACTTTGAACCTGGCCCTTGAACCTCAACCTTCATAAACAGACTTATTGGATTTACTTGACTTCAATGACACACAGCTTTACTATGGACATGCCTTGCTTATATTTAATTTGCAACCATATTCAGTTTTACAACAATACTGGAATTTACTGGTTCTAATTGTTTAATTGTTGCCTTATTTTTTAGCTTTAGTAAGGATGCAGTGTACATTTGCTGATCTAAGCCAAGACACCTATAGTTTATTATACTTGTTTTATTGCATCTGTTTGCATCACTTACATGATGCAAGACTGTTTCTGTCTCTGCTTTATTTACTCTAATTTTTATACCCTAATTAATCAATTAATCATTCTTTTTTATGTTTATTCTGTGGGTACTATCTTGCTGTCACTTTTCTTAACATTTGCATAGTGCTGTGCATATTTCTACTCCTACAGGTTATTATCTTCTAATTTTATTCCTTAGCTTCTGTACTTTATTATTTTTTTTGTGTGAGACTTTTGCAGACTATCAAATTCCTGTTTCATTTCTTTTATGTTGCCTTTACCTTAACTTGCATATTTTCTAGGGTCCATTTCTGTAAGGCCTTAAAGCGCATTATTATAGGATTTTGCTTTCATGCATCTTGATTGCCTTATTTAAGTTATTCCGGTTTCCTTTTTCTACACTTGGTTTATTATATAATATCTAACATTCTGTGCACATTTCTTTTAAATTATAAAGTGGTTCCAGGTTTGTATGTTTTCTATGTGCTTGCTCTTTCTGACTCCCCACTGGCTATAATACTGCATATGTATATTTTTCCTTACCAGTTTGCTTAGGGATAGTATTCTATATTTTAGCAGACAACCCCCTTTGCTGCTTTATATTATTAATTTTAATAACATTCATGTTCTCTATCTTGTGATCTGTAAAACATTCTTCTTTTTTCCATATTTTTGTTTTTGTTTATAGTTCTGTGTACCATGTTCATTACTTTTAATTTTTTTCATTCTGTTATATTATTGTCTCATCAAGACCAGTGATTATTTTTACAACTTTATATTAATATGACTGTTGTAACTAATTTTGTTATTCGTTTTGATGACTGTTTCCTATTTTATCTCTCACCTTGTCCAAACTCCTATTTCTAAGCCTAGCAAGTCTCTGAATATTTTATGCAGGTACAGGGGCAGTCAGTGGAGACAAGATACTTCCAGGTGCATCTCAGTAGGATCTTTCTGACCTCTATCACCCTGCCAGGGAAGAAATACCCTAAGGATATGTGCTTTGTTTTTATTCAGGTAGCACCCTGAATTCCAATCCCCAGGTGAATGGAAGCCATCCTCCTATGACCCCCTATTGTTCTTATACACTCATTTAGGCCTATTCATAGCAAGCCTATAATTGTTTCAGAGCTACTGAATGATATTAGACTTCCATTTAACACAGAAACCTGGCTTGGTTATGACTTTGCTTACATTTGTCAGTGGCTATACTGCATTCTTTTCCATTACCCAGGGGCTTAGCAAGCTAGGATTAGGGATGGCATTGCCATCTGTTTTAGCCCTGTATGCTACCGTTATTGTGGCTACTGCTAAGATGATTATCTCTTTTGAATATGTTCTTGCAGGAGGAGAAAAATGTATGTTTCTTCTCACTTATCATCTATTTACGAGAAGACTTTCATACTAGTATAAGAGTTCACCAACTGTCTTATCCACTCATTAGTCTGTCATCAACATAGTGTTATTCTCGGTGACTTTAAAGTCTTGGATAATGATGAATCTCTGGTACTTGCATGATTTGGCTGTATTATAAGGGGATTCAGATTCACTCAGGTTATTACCTCTGTCATACATAAATTCACACACATCAGACTTGATCTTCCAACTGGATTTGAAGACATTCAACTTTTTACTGAACCAGGTTTAAATTTGATTACTATAGCATGGAGCCAACATACTTTAGTTCCAATTATCTTGAACTGAGGGAATTCAGTATTACAAATCATGTAATGTCTGAACTTTTTTCACCTACACTCCTTCAGTGTGGAAGTTTTTGGTTTCTGTCTGCCTGATAAGGAACTGTAAAATGTCTATTTCCTCAACACTTGATAAGTTACTTATTGGTCATGTATACTATTTCTTCAAAAAGGAACAAAAGCCATCATGAACCAAGAGGCCTGTGCTCTGAAATGAGTGGGCCAGCTGTTGAATAGTTATTGGAGTTATGCTAGTGTGTTGAGTAGAAAACTTAATCTGGGTAGTCACTGTGCATCATAATTGATGGATGTTTCTCATATGATATCAGGCTTCCTGTTCAGAAAGATTTAAGTAGCACTAAAGTAAGCAGAGAGTGGTACACAGACTGTGCAGCATATAACTCAACACCCAGTGAGCCTTACCATCTCAACAAAATGAACTGAGTGCTCATTTTTTGTGACAAGATCACTATTATCATATCTTTGTTCCCTTGTACAGATCATGGTCAGAAAGGGTATTTTCCCCTTCTTGCATAGAACTATTCCTGGTAAGGACAAGCTCTTAATTATCATTTCAGACATGCACTCCATGACTTAACAAGTTGATCCATGTCCATCTAGGCTGGTTTCAGTTACCTCAGATGCCCCAGTTGAATAATCAGTAAATTAACAGAAAAAGTGAAGATTTTGACAAAGAATTGCCTTTGTTAAAGGACTGATTTCTTGCAAGAAATTATCATTTGGAGAAAGTCAGCAAAAATATTGCTTCTGCCTGCAGCAATAGGAATATTTTAGTTGAATGCCCAGTAGATGGTGCCCAATGACTAGGAATAAATAGTCCTGTGGCATGAGCTGAATTAGATCCATGTTACTACTTATATTTACTGTTGCTGCTAAAACAGTCAAGAACATTGTTATAGAAAACTGGAAACATTTGAAAGCTTTTTCTACTATACTAAAGTTTAGGGGAGATAAATTTTTCTTCACCAATAAAAGAGCCACTAATTTTCGTAATAGCTTTGAAAAATTATCAGGTAGTTAAAATGTATGAACTTTAATTGTTGTAGATTGATTCTTGATGGTCTTTCTGTTACCATTCCACTGACAGAGAAAAGTTATAATTCAACATTTTTTAATTGTACATTAAACACTGTTGTTTTCTGGATGTGATGGTTTCTATTTGAGCTGTGCTACCAGAATGTTAAATAACAGAATATATGAGCATATATATGTGATCAAGGCCATAGATTAAAACTATGCAGTGTTTAAACATACAAAAGTTGTCCTACATATAAGAGTATGCTGTTTGCTTTGAACTATAAAAACAGACACCTAGAGATAGTTCATAGGTTCATGAGTATTTCTAAGCTTATGGCCAAAGGAGAACAAGAAGATGTTCAATGATACTCAACAATATCACCCAATACTGTGCGAGACTAACTTTGCCCCCATAAGCAGACTTTCTCCACATAGTCGCAATCTGCTGGATAGGGAAGTGTAGCCTATTTAAGAAAGAGTATAATTAGAGTTAGGTATCAGTGACATGATCTAGTGTTGTTGATGTGGTTTTATAAGTATAGGTTTCTAAAATGAGTGTTTGTTTTACTACTGGTTCTGTTTATGTGAAAGAGGTCAGACTGACAGGTCATACATATCCTGGGAGGCTATGAAAAGAAAACTCATCAACAGTCTATATCAGAGAGGGACAGTGATTTCAGTCTATCAGTAGATAAAGGTAGTGAGACCTAAGATCGTTGTCATATGGAAATGTTGAAGTCTATCAAGATTTTTCTAGGTACTTAGTAAGGTATGTGCTGAAGGATTCTTTATATTCAGCGATTGGCCTAATAAGAGATGAATGAAAGTGGGACTATAACTTCTTCGGACATTAATGAGATACCATAAAGGATATGTTGTGCAAAGTAGAAGGGTATTCTAACCACCACAGAGACATGTTGGTCAAAGCAGAATTTATCAAAATACATACAAAAGTCCCTGATGACTATGTCAAATTTAAGTTGAATGTAGATAAACAGAGGCAGGCTGCAGGTCTCTTCCAAAAATGTATTTTTATTTTAAATTTTTATATAATTTTAAGCTCTTTATTAGTTAATTAAGTGATGCATAGTATAAATATGGGTGTGTTGTTAGTTCTTGTATACACCTGAAGAAGCCAGTTGGTGAAAGCGCTTGTCTGTGTTTTAAGAATAAAGCTTTTTGGAAGAGACCTGCAGCCTGCCTCTGTTTATCTACATCATTGGTTTTATCGTTGGTTTTATCTTTTGCACTCTGAGGTACCTGGTTATCCTAGTGACTTTGTTTTGTTTCTGTGGAAAATTTAAGTTGAATGCTATTTGTATGGTAAAATGTATTGTTGCTAGACTTACAAATGGAAACTATGCTACATTTCTTGCTGTTGAGGGTAAACTCATAATTAAAAGAACAAACATTTATTTGGTCCAGACCTTGCAGGAGAATTTGAGTATCACTATGGTATTTGATAACCACTCCCAGTTTGCAACTATCCATCAGCAAACATGGGTAGACATAGTTCCTTCATATTGGCTTTTATGTCATAAAAATATATAGCAAAGAGATGGGGATCAAGGACAGAGCCCTATAGAACACTACTGGTGACATAATAATGTTGAATCTGAATTTCAGTTGTTTTTATATACCTCAAGATTTGCATTCAAGGTGGAGGTGGGATTACATCAAGGATCAGCTCTGAGCTCTTTCTTATTTGCAATGGTGATGGACATATTGACATACGAGATCAGACAGGAGTCCCTGTGGACTATGATGTTGGGGAATCACATTGTGATTTCTAGTGAGAGTAGGAAACAGGTTGAGGAGACCCTGGAGAGGTAGAGATATGCTTTAGAGAGGAGATGAATGAAGGTCAGCAGGACTAAGGCAGAATATATGTCTGTGTATGAGGGGGAGGACAGAGGAATGGTAAATATGCAGGGAGTAGAGTTGTCAAAGATAGATGAGGTTAATACTTGGGATCTACAGTTCAAAGTAATGGTGAGTGTGGAAGAGAGCTGAAGAAGAGAGGGCAGGCAGGGTGGAGTGGGTAGAGAAGAGTGTCAGGAGTGGTTTGTGACAGTTGAGTACCAGTAAAAGTGAAGGTGAAGGTCTAGAAGATGGTAGTGAGACCAGCTATGTTAAATGGGGTGGAGATGGTGGCACTGATGAAAACACAGGAGCTAGAGCTGTAGATGACAGAGTTAAAGATGTTAAGATTTGCACTGGGTGTGAAGAGGATGGACAGGATTAAAAATGAGTATATTAGAGGATCAGGTCAGTTTGGATGGTTTGGAGACAAAGCCAGAGAGGTGAGATTGCATTTCTTTGGACATGTGCTAAGGAAGGATGCTGGGTATATTGGGAGAAGGATGCTAAGGATGAAACCACCAGGTAAGAGGAAAAGAGGAAGACCTACGATAGCTTCATGGATGTGGTGAGAGAGGATATGCAGGTGGTTGGTGTGAATGAGCAAGATGCAGAGGACAGGAAGAAATGGAAACAGATGATCCACTGTGGCAACCTCTAACTGGAGCAGCCAAAAGAAAAAGAGGAAGAAAAAAATCAGGCTTGACTGAACTAATACATTTTAAATGTATGATAAAAGCTAAAAGTTAGAACAACAAAACATTTTTAGTGTAAATTAAGTAAATGAATACGATAGATGTGATTGTTTCGTTTTAATTATGTGATGAATGCAGTAGATCCTTTTGACTCTTTCACTCCAATGGAGCTCCAGAGGTTTGCACTGTAACTTCCAGTGGGGGGGAGCCTAAGCCTTTTGACAGAATGAAATTATGTCCTCACATCGCAGATATTCATATTTCTGGAATGATGGGGCTTATGAAAGAAGTATAAATGGCAAACTCTTCAGCAGAAACTATTTTTATAGTGGTAGTATTCTTTTGGTTCTATGTCTTAAACTAAGTTTTGTAAGTCATAGTACACACAGTAACTATTGCATTTGTAATATTTTGTAAACAACTTACAATATCTCAGCAACCACTCAAGTTACACACATACTGTCAGCAGTGTTTTATTCATCTAGCAGAAAGCTTTCATATGAACTTAAAGAGTTCTGTCTGTGTTACTTGGTTTTTGAGATATTTAGAAAAAAATGTGAAAATGATATCTATATAAACTAATATCATAAAAATAACAGTTAATATCTATTTACCTGCACTAGACATAAGTCAGATATTAATGCAGATGATTTAGTCATTATGCAAGCTTTAAAGTGAAATCTTTTAAAACCATGTACGTACCTTGGTTTTGGAATTATTGATGCAAATATGAACAAGAAATATTTGATGCCTTGAGGCATCAGTAGAAGTTAACTGAAGATGCACCTGGAGGAGTCACTCGAATGTTTTTTTTTTTTTTTTTTTACAAGATTTAACATCTATGTGTAAGATGTGAGTAGTTACTGAAAAAACACTGAAAAACACTAGAACTTTCCTTGTTTGTTACAATGGTTCTACTCTATTTGGACATTCTTTGGATTTTACATATTAGAGACTTCCATAAGGTCGCGCAGATTCGCAGCCAGACTGAAGGATCCCGTAATTGTAAAATGCTTAAGAAACCATCTTTGAATGATACCATATGTCATAATTATCAGCAAGTCTCTGATATTCCTTTTCTCGGTTTCTTATCTAGAAGAGTTGTACATGCCCCACTTGCACCCTGGTTTACAGTAAATGGCTATAGATTCTTATATATATCTGGATTTTGGTCTTACTATAGCAAAGAGTCTACTGATAATTGAATAATAAATGACCTCCTGATGGTCCAAAATCAATGTGTTTATTCTGTTTTAGTTCTGTTTGATTTCTGAGTAGAATTTCATGCCATCGATTATGACACTGATTAATTAGTTGAGGTCTTACATAGGTTTATAGGTGTGTACTAGGCTAATGAACACAATGGCCTTTTTAAGCCCAGCCATGTATCCCTAATCTCTGACAAGTTCTCATACCCTTGATCAGTGTAAGCAGGGACGTGGGAGATTAAACATTTACAAGCAGGGGCCTGGGAAATGAATCATTTACATGCTGCCTGTGTCTATTAGAAACATAAGTGCAAACTAGGGATAATTTTCCTGTCCCCCCATTCATTTGTCCAGGTGAAATTTGAATTGTGTTTGGTAGGAACTCGGCTTCACATGGATGGGAGCCTGTTCCAGAGAACAGGTAGTCCCTGGGATGCATAGCTGTTTCTCTAACAAGTCCTATTTATCACAGGTAAGGGTTAAGCCTTTAGAACAGGTAATTCTTGTGCTGTTTTTTTTATGGATATGCAGGAGGTCCATGAAAGTGGGGTCTGACAATGCCTTGTATGCCAGGAATAGATCTCCCCTCAACAGCTTGTAGGAGACAGAATATTGGGATAGGGCCTTGGGGCAGTCTGCATAGAACATGTTATTTATACCCTGTATTCTTTCATTGAGGAACATCTGTAGACATTCCAATTTTTGGATATGCCTTGTTAGGTACATAGCAAAGGGGGCAATGTACTCAAACGGTACATTTGATGAATGTCAAATACAGTGGAACAATGACTGCCTTGAACCTAGATGTCATCCCTTTGTTTATAAGTTGCACAACATAAAATGATTTCCTTACTTCTTAGACACATGACAGTTGAAGGATAGATTATTGTCTATGTGTCCCCCAAGTCCCTGACTACTGATTCATATCTTAGGGGTGTGTTGTCAATATGATAGTTACCAGAGTTGGATGATTTCCCAAAAGATACTACTATGAATTTCTTGGCATTTAGTTTTAGAAACCAGTTATTTGTCAGCCCTTCCTGGAGAACATTTGTACCAGTGAGGGATTCAATGGCAGCACCCAATTTGCAATCATCTGCAGATTTAGTCAGCCAGAGGCCACTGACACTGGCCTTGACTTCAGAGAAGTAAATGTCAAATGGATTGGTGCCAGAACTGATCCATGTGGGGCTCCACTTGTGACTGGCCTCTTTGTAGAGGTGAACTCCCCAATTCTAACATCACGGGTCCTGTCTGTGAGCCAGCTATCCATCCATTAGGTAGCATAAGGGTTGTACCTAACCTCTTGAGTTTGTCAACAATGCCCGAGTGGGGTATTATTTCAAATGCCTTGGCCAGGTCAAGGTAGGAAATGTAAACCATTTTATCCTCATCCTTTGCTTTGGTCACACTCTCACAGAAATCCACCAGGTTGAGTAAGCATCACTTGCCCTTGACGACATCAAACTGGTTGGGTCCATTGTCTTGAGGTTTGGTACACCATTGTTGATCATTTCCATGATAATTCTTTCCAGGGCTTTGTATATGAGACTAGTGAGACTTATGAGTCTATAGATGGCCCAGTTTTGTGCAGAGAGATGACTGTTGTTGTTTTCCATTCATAAGTCATGAAGCCTGTTTGGAGGCTATGGTTAAATAGATATTCAAGAGAGCCTGATAGGTCATGTTTCATACTATTTAGAAGGCATCTTGGAATATTGTCTGAACCCACTGATGCAGTCTTCTTTGCCTAAGAGGGATCATTAAATACCTGTTCCCTAGTGAGTGCAGGAGGAGTTATATTTAATGGTATTTCCTGAGGGCTGGTTGAGGGGGAGGGAGGGATAAAGTTGGAGCTGAATTTGTCAGCCAGTAGGTTTGCTATATCACCTGTTCCAATGGAGGTGACTCCATTAATAAAGAGCACTGAACAAAATTGTGTATTGCCTTTGAGATTGTGGACATAGCTAAAGAATGGTTTGTGGTTGTCCTTGGCATTGGATGCAAATTTTACTTAAAATATGACTTTGGTAGACTTTATTTGTTTTCTGAGTTATTTGTTTAGTCTGATAAGAGTGATTTTATCCTGCTAGGTGCTGCAACTCCTAATTTTTGAAATGAATTTCAGTAAAGTAGTTTTTACAGTAGATTTTCTCTCATAGCAATGATTGTTTTTCATCTAACTGATGGTCATACTAAGAAAGGACATCCAGATTTAAAGTCTGCTGCACCATACCTCCTGAATTGTTGAACTCTACAAGAATCAGTAGTGGACATGTATCTTTCGTTCTGTTTGCAGTTTCATTGTGAAATTTGATTGGAAGAGACTCAGATGGTATTTTGATGCCACCTGGCTTTGTCTCTACCTCCCTCAGGATGAGATAATGAATTTTTATTACATCAGTGATGATTTGGAATCCACTTCCAAATCTGAGGTCATGGCAGTCCATGTACCCTTAGAGTTTATCTGGCTGTACCCATTCTATTATATATCTATTATGGTAAGGTTGGATTTCAGATATAACCCTAGATAGTTAGTTGGTGTTTCAGAACCAAGTGTCAGCTGTAGTGAAATCATTTTTCCACTTATGGATTATCTCCAGAAATAATCATATTATCCCTGAGACTGATCCCTCCAAAATAGTTCTTGCACTACACTTGACTTACCATAAGTTATGTAATGCCCTTGATGTGGGATTTCATGGCACTAAGCCAAACCATTTATAACTGATGTAAAACTCTGCTGCCAAGCTGCTTACAGATGCCTGCCGGCTGATCATGCATTAGCTGTAGTTCTATTTTGATTATTTTTCAAAATTTCGGTGCTGATATTTTTGCCTTTACATGATTTTTGTCCCACTGACCTGAAAGAGCACATAGTTTCAGACTGCCCTCACCAAGAATTGCATTCTGTATCTCAGGTGCTGCTGGTATTTTCACAGATGACATTAGAAATTTCTGAGTAAAGTTATTCTCCACATTAGGCCATGAACCTGGGAACTCTACTTCCATGGTGATTGAGGGTCTCTTCCTCACTGCCTTTCTTCTACAGAGCTTTGGGGACAATTTTGTTTGTGGTGACTTTTAGTGACACTGAGTTTGATCATTCATGAGTTTTCTGTAAGGATTTTTTATTCTAGGTCACTTTCCACCAAATTTTCTTTGCACATTCCCTAACAAATACAGTTTTAATGGTGGAAGTATTGCTTGCATTTATTTGAGATCAAGCTTGGTTTTATTCATGGTCTTCAGCATTCATGTATCTATTTTATTGTTTTTATTTATTGTTGTGTTTTAAACTACTTGTTTTAGCATTTATAATAGCACTTTGTGGAAAACAGTTAAATAAAAAAAGAAGCTGAAGTCATGTACCGAACCACTTAAAGAAGGGTAATATATGTATTTATGAACATATGCAGATGGACATGAAAGGAAAAAGTGTGCTTCATTTAGGAATTGAACCCACACACTTCAAAATATCAAATCCCTTAATGGGCAAATGTAACTATTGAAACAACTTAAACATGCAGATCATGCAGCTCAATCTCTTGCAGCAATAAATCAGGACAAAGCCATAACTAATGGGGAATGAACAACTAAAAATTGGGACAATTTTTAATTATCACTCTTACAAGCTTAGAAATTTCATGCTTTAACCGGTTGTGCATTAGAGTGAATTTTTGGATGACATGAAGTCTGAAACTCAGATCTCTGCCATTATTGTCAGACTTCAATCCTCAAAGATATGTAAGAAAAATGCAATTTTATGAGAAACAAAGCAAAAATATGATTCAGAAATCTGGACATTCTGTTAAAATCTGGACAGCTGAGAGGTATTTTGCAGATTTATAAGCAAGTTATTACAGCACTATAATACACAGCCAAGAGGCTACAAAATAATAAATTAGCATTACTGCACAAGAGTCTACTGTTCATAAATTAAAACATATATCAATACAAGTAGAGAACATAGTTGTTTACCTGCTTGCTTATTTCACAAGTTTTGCAGTCTAAGTACACTAGCCTGACCTGTAAATATTGCCTGATACAACTCTGCATAAAAGATTAGCTATGTTCATAAAATTACTGTTACATAAAATGCACAATATAGGCAACATCTGGACTTTTAAGACCTCTAATTTCTTAATTATTATGTTTCAGTGTAATATAAGACAATTAGCTCAGTGTACTACCTATACTTCAACTATTCATGAATGAGAGTCTTTGTATGCAGCAGTCTCTATGCATCTGAGTATCAGGTCCAGAAATTCTTTGCATTATTTGAACAATGATCTTGCCTTTGCTCAAATTAGTTGTATCTTGCAAGCTATATGTGTTCTGTTTTTGAAGTATTTTTTTTTCTTTGCTATTATTTCTTCTTTGA
Organism: Protopterus annectens; assembly: GCF_019279795.1. Lineage (NCBI taxonomy): Eukaryota > Metazoa > Chordata > Ceratodontiformes > Protopteridae > Protopterus > Protopterus annectens. The sequence goes on from NC_056735.1 coordinate 795,596,600, forward strand.
AGGATTTCACCCCTTCATAGTTTTTGTTACAAACACTATTTCATTATTTGGATGTGTACAGAATTTCACAACTCTACAGTCTGTTACAGTCTAGTGGTTACACCAGTCCCAACCAATGTGGTATATTGCCCTTAGGAAAGAGGATATTCTTTTTTTCCAAACATCATTTGCCCAGTTGGCTTTCATTTTTTATAAGATATTACAAGACAATTCTAATGATGTGTTACAAAAATGCTAGTTATGAAAGGAAGACCACATTAGCATAAATTAAAAATAAATGCAAAATAACTGATATGTTGATTCTGAAAAATTCATAAAATTATGCAAATTTAGTTTGATAATTTTATAAAAAAATGGATGCATTTAGAATCTTATTGAGATGAGCCACCATGTTCAACATCTTGAACATGTAACAAAAATTTTAAGAAAGGGTAGAAGAATATTTATGGCATTTAGGTTAGGAAGGATAACAAAAACTTGTCATGTATAATATGGAATAAGACAATTGCTCATTTTAAGTTTCAAACACTGCACACAGTGCTTCACAGATGTGGCAGAATTAACTTTATTCAATATGCTAGCTCTTTGTGGAACACTGATTCAATGCATGGCCATGACATAATCACTGAATAATGTACCTGTCATCTGAAGAGCAACTGTCTGCCTTTATCTAGTTTAAGTTAACTATTATGACACAGTTACTTGGAACCAAGTTGAAGATGAAGGTTAGAACCACATAGTCACAGCCACTTGTAAATCATGAAAAAGACCACTGTGGAAGCCAGGAACAAGCCACTCGAACTGAAGTAATATAAATAAAATTTATTTAAAAGAACTATCACACAAGGTTAAGCACTTTCATCTATGATATTAGACTTCATCAGAACACTAAACACACTGATTCAAAAGTTTAAATAGCATATTTCAACCAATAGCAAGTACCAGTTTGTATTCAGATACTCCTCCCAATACATCATTTCCCCTTCTTGAAAAATAGTGCAAGTACTTAAATGCTTATCTATATCACATCTTAGCTTCTATTATTGGTTTTATAGATATATTCTCATTTATACCCGGTGTAGTTGTAGCATTTAACAAAATCTGCCATCTCACCTCCTTCTCACTTAATACAGCCTTTATATTCCCCCCTCTGTGATGTGTAAATACCACTTCCAGTATAGCAAACTTAAACATGTTACAGGCAGGGTTATCTCTAGTATGTCTACATAAGGCATTATTGATATCATCTTTTTTGATGGCATATGAATGATCATAAATTCTATCCCTGAAACGTCATCCTGTTTTACCCACATAAAATCCGGCACATATTGTACACATGGCAAGATAAATGGCGTTCCTTTTTTGACAATTGCCTTTAGCAAAAGTTATTAAGGTTTGGCTTTTATGTCCCAAACACTTAGTATGTTCTTCTAATATGGCTGAGCACTGGTTGCATCTGCCACGTTTTGTAGTACCGGACTTGTGGGATTTGCTGTACATATGGCCTTTATATAACCTCTTTCATATTACATCCTATTTTATGGACAAATGTGGGATATTCCCCCACCAATTCAAATATTTCTTGTACCTTCCACCATGCATTCTGGCCAAAATGAAAGAAATAGCCGTTGGATGCTACTCCACTAATATTTATCTGCAAACTTTTAATAGTGGCTATATGGAAGTCACGCATATCGTACCTAACCCTGGTTTCAAATTGGTATTCACTAAGTAAATGGAACATGCAGTGCCACATGTTTTTAAAGACTTCCTAGACATTAGTCAAAAAGTTTAGAATTGAAAGGAACATCCATCAATTTAGCTTTGATATCATCAGGTAGAGGTTGAAGACTAAGCTAGAATACCTCTTCATCACTGAAACAAAAAGCAGCAGCCCTAGAAGAGGCATCTGCCACATCATAACCACATATAATATAATGACAAACAACTTGAGAGGAAGTCCCTAGCAAAGTAACAACAGAAGTTTTACCTACAGTGTCTGGAAAATCAGAAATAAGTTGACAGGCCTGAGAAAGAAGAGACAACACATGCCTAAACATATGTGTCTTATAATTAATAGCCCTAAAAACTATGGTGGCAGAAATGTAAACCTTCTTACCCAGCCTTTCCGTAGTTCTGCTGTCATTGTCAGAAGACAATTATCAAAGGCTACAGACACTAGAGATGGGTCAGCAGCTGGACATTTATATAAAAAAGTAGCAATCCTCAGGCACCCTGTAAAACCTGTCAGGCTTCTTGGGAGCAGGGGGCAGTGAATCAGGTACATGATGTGACTTGGAAAAAGAGTCCAGCAAAGCAGCCAAAACAAAGATATATGCAAATTTAGGAGATTCCAACTGCAACAACTCATACTACCTCTTATGGATATCAGAGATCCCAGCACAATCCCACTTAAAAAAATACACCAATCTAGAAAGTGTGTCTCCAAAGGAAATTCCCTCAAAAGGAACATCAGGACTAATAGAATTCTCCTCTGGCTTAAATTCCAAAGGAAAAGACGTTTGAGTAGAAAAACTCAGGGAATCATCATCAAAATCTGATTTATCCTCAGGAGAATCTTTTTCTCAAGACCTTTTAGGGGGGTAGAGGACCAAGGAGAAGTAGGAACCAAAATCCGTTGAGGATGCTCTAAGGACATCAAACTAGTAAATAACCCCTAAATGAAGGCCTGCCACTCACTTTGTGGATCTCTAGGAGCAGACAAAACATGTTTAATTTGTTGTTTTTTTAAGTGGACATCCCCACCAAAAAACTGAAAAGGCTCAGACCCAAGACAACAGTCGAGAACAGTAGTAGGAACTTCTTTCACAGATAAAAACTGAGGAACTCCCTAGGCCCCTCAGAAAACACAACTGTGGTTCGCACTGAATGTGTAAGACAGATGCCTGCAAAGCCTCTTTGTGCATGCTGCCAACTGGACCCTCACTGGCCTCCAACACAATTGCAGTTGCTCCGGGCAAGGCTCCGGGTTTGTAATGACCTTGGAAGAAACACCTGGTAGAGACTGGATAGAAGATTCTGGTTGTACATTTTTGCCTTCTTCCTCCTTAATAGCTGATGCTCAGGGTAGGAGATTCCCTCTATTGTATCATTATTGAGATGCTTAAGATACTGGTTCTCAAAATACAAGGAAATGGGAGAATGTCTACTGTGATGAGCCTTCTGGATGAAAGCCTGACAAACAGAGCAAGATATATTGTCATGAGAAGCTCCTAGGCAAAAAAAGGCTCTTATAATGGCAGTCTTTATGGATAATCTATCTCCCACACTGGAATTTACCTTTCCTGGATGACATTAACCCCAAGAAACATAAAAAAGCAAGAAAAAAACAAAATCAATGTGGTGTAGCAGTTAACATTATTACCTCCCAGCAAGAAGTTCTCCCGTTCGATTCTCGGCTGGAGCGCCTTCTGTGTGGAGTCTGCATATCCTCCCCATGGCCAAGTGACATTTAAAGACATGCAGGTAGGTGTGTGCGTGAATGGGTGTGCCTTCTTTGAAGGTTGGATATCGAGCTGGCAACTCGGCATTGTAAAAATCCACTGCCAATCACTAGTGGACCAGAGTTCTGCTGCGGCAACCCCCAACCAGGAAAAGCCAAAAGACAAACAACCAACAGGAAACATATCTGCAGAGAAGTCAGCAAACAAGCGCAGGAAGCCACTGTAGAATGAAAATGAGTTCAACTGGCAGAAAATGGGGACAGGTAAACAGACCAGTTGTGAAAACATAAAATCAGACTGGAGGCAAAGTTCTGTTTTGGTTGGACAGAATGTCACATTATACCCTACACTACAAAAGCAGCATTTGGCCAATGTTCGGTTTACCTATAAAGCAACAGGAGTATTTGGTAAACTGGTCAAATGTCAGGCTTCCACGGTAGGGAATCCCATAAGTTAGAATGCTGCAGCAGGGAATGAAAGGACATCCACAGGTACACATCTGGGACATAGCTCACTGGACTATAGGAAGAGAGATATGACTAACCTCTCAGATTATGTGTCCCAGACAGGTATGTCCATAGTCCTAAGCAGCATTCCACCTTCACCCAGAATGATGCCTCAATGCAAACAAAAGAATTATTGACTTCAACAATTGGCTTAGCTACTGGTGTCACTCCAGGGTGATCCAGTTGTGGTCAGGCTGGGATGATGTGATCAACAGACTATGCTGCTTTGCCAGGGATGGTCTTCACCTGTCACCTCTTGCCTTTTGTTTACTGGTCAAGGTATGTGCCTTACATATAGTGAATTTTTTTAGGCAATGTCATAAGAACAAGCTTCCTGACATAAAAATATCCTCAACAGACAAACTCAGGGTTATGCTGCTTAATACCAAGAGTCTAAATCAGAAACTACACTCAACTGAGACACTTCTTACTTGGAAAACTGTCAATGTTTGTGCAGCCACAGAGACATGGTTTAGGGCCACAGAGAGTACTCCAGCCATGAAAATCTATAATGCCTTCCACACATTCAGGCAGCAAAAGGAATATGAATGACCCAAAGGAAGAGATGTATACATCTTCATAAAACACAATTACACCTCAAGAGTGGTTCAGCAGTAACACACTTACTACAAGTATAACTAACTGTAGGAGAAATCTCCTTCCACATCATTATTAGCTGCAGGTCCACCAACATGAACCATGAAAACCAAACAGTACCTTCATGGACCTACATGAGTCACTCATAAATACAGCCAAATACCCTAGGCATGGGTCACTGTAGCTATCTTTCCACTGTTTGAGATGCATATTAAGAGCACAAACACACTCTCCCTCAGGTTCTTGCACTTTGTAAACACAAAGGTTCTAGAACAGTTAGTCTGCACAGTCACAAGGGCCTTGAATGCCCCTGACCTAGAACTCACCAACATGGAAAATTGCTGCACTACCCCATGTGTGAAACTCTCAGTGGTAATGTCAAAACATAAATCTGTCACGTTCAATGTAACAATCGTACTTGACCCCACCTCAGGATCCAAAAGGTGAAAAATACTCTGCAAAGCAAATTATAGCCTCCTAAGTGATGGCATATATAGTTTCAAATCTAGTGCTACCACTGACAGTAAAGACTCATATATGGAGGTGTACACAAATGGACTGTATAAACAGCTTTACAAGTGTATAGCCTTAGCTGTACCAAAATGGATCAAAACTTGCTCATGGAAAAAAATCCACGATGGTAGACATGTAGCATAAATGGATTATACAACATGAGAAAGAAATGGATGTCCAGAAAGAACAGATAACAGTCTCAGCTAAATTAACATCCATAGCTAAGGACAATCACAAGGCAGTCTTTAGCGATGGCTGTAATGTAAAATAGAAGGCTCAGAATTGCACCAAATTCAGAGTGGACAGTACCTCGCATACTAAACCAAAAGATACGGTCAACCTGTTAGCACAAAGGTGTGGCAACAATTTCACACCCTGGCTCCACTGATCATACCCCGCAGCAGACCTGCCAACATTTCTCTACCTATTATCTCAAAATAACTGGTCCTAACCACACTCATCAATGCCAAAAACACAGCCTCTATGGGACTGGATAACATCCCACGCTGCTTACTAAACAGTGTAAAGCAAGAGTTAGCAGAACCACTGGGTACTCTCTTCAACCACAGTCTAAGTACTGGATATTTCCCAGCAGAGTGGAAAACAGCAACTGTAATACCCTTGCACAGGAGGAGACCCTCAACCAGCACAGGTATTATACACCCATAAGCCTGACCAAACCTCTCTGTAAGGCCATGGAGAGAATCATCTTGCACCTTATCAACAAGGACATTGGTGACCTTCAAACTCTTTACTCTATCCGATTTGGATTTGTCAAGGGCAGATCATGCCTGTTAAACCTAGTAGAATTCTTTGATAGTGTCACCAAAGGCCATGATTAAGTCAAATCATTACAAACTGCCTATCTTGATCTGCCCAATGTCTTTGATGCAATCCCCCACTGAGGCATTGCAGATCTCACCCACCTGGGGATTAACACATACATCATTAGATGGGTAGCCAACTGGCTCACCAACAGAATGCATACAGTCATAGGTGAGACTTCCACCTCTACCAGCAGACCTGTTAACAGTGGTGTCCCACAAGGGTCTCTGCTGGGCCCCCTACTGTTTGGAATGTATTCCTCCAAAAATCAGGGGAATAAAGATGGCCTGTGGCTCAACAAGTTTGCTGATAATGACAAATTGTGGGCAATCATTGAATTCCCAATGTCAGCATACTACAAAATGTGCTTACATACATGAATGATTGTTGCCAAAGCCACAGACCTAAATTTCACCCAAATGAATGCACTATTATCCCTTTTGGCAAAGGGGAAGTCTGTGCTAATTACACTATTAGTAATACCCCTCATGTTCTAACCCAATGGTGAGAGATTTGGGAATGCAGGTTGATGGCAACCTCACCTTTGATCATCACATGTCCACAGTGGTAATGAATGCCCTTTATGTTGCATACCTCATAAGTGAAGGCATAGTATCCAAGACTAAGGATTTTATCACTCAACTTTACTCATCCCTATCCAGACCAGTAAAAGAGTACAATGCTCCCTTTTGCATGTACATCACCTGACACCTGCAGCAGTTGGAGAGACCTCAGATGTTTCTTTCTAAGAAAATCCAGGGCCTCCAAAACATGACCTACATGGAAGTACTGAAACCCTGTCAATGTACTCTGTATCCTACAGGCTGCTGAGATGTGACTTGTGACTGGCCCACAGAGCAGTCTCAAACCCTGCCTTTAAGGAAATACTGCACCTCCCCAAATCACATGGGACAAGACTCACTCACTCTAGGGAACTTAACCTAGGCTGCGACATCAGCAAGACATGCTGGAGAGACAGATATGTCTCCCAAAGACTGCCACTCCTATGCAGCAAGCTCCCAATTCACATGAAACTGAGCTCCTCAATGATCTTATTTAAGGGTAACTAGGACAACTGCATGGACAATTGTATATTTGCCCCGGGGATTTCACCTATGTCACTCATAGATATGATCAACCAATGCTGATCATGGCTTTGCAAATATATATAGACTACATATCTTGGTCTATAAGGGACAATGTTACAAATTGGATAGGCTAGACAAGGCCCTAAGGCCATTAGCCTAGTAAGTTCCTATGAACCTTTAAACATAGGGCCATTATGATAGTAGCCTTGCATGAAACTGTTAAGCTATGAACCTATGCAGGCCTGCCAACATCTTGTCACACACAAGGGCTGCTGATGTAATGAACTATAAGTTCAGCCGCAGTCTTGCAAAACTCAGCTTTGTACCATGGCAGTTGGATTAAGTACTGTGTTCTGAAGTATGTGTGCTTAGATAGGTAGGGGTTGTATTCTCACTGCAGTCAACTGTGTGTCTGTGTGCTTGTGCATGCTTGTGCTTGACATTACAGAGAGCCTTTTACCTTAGGGCATGATTTGTAGCCCTGTATTATCTTCCTGAGAAAGCCATGTGGTCTATTCAGCAGCTGCATGTGTATGTAGAGGTATATACAAAAGAGATCATTGTACTATATTACTGTTCTGCTGAGGTTTGACTCCAATACTGTCATACAATCCTAAGATCTGAATATAAACCGTGACTTATGATGGTGTGTGATGTTACAGGTATTGTCATCTGTGCCAGGGAGAGTAGAGTAGTACATGTGTACATGGCATCACAGCCAGCTGGGGTTTTGTAAAAAGAAATTTATGCCATTTGATTACCTCTCTGATTTGTACAGATGCTGGTGTTAAAAATATATTTGTAAAGTTATCTGTCTTACAATTGTAAAAATGTATATTAGGTTGTATTGCTGTAACTGATCAAATGTGAATGTTTTATCAGAGAACCCAAGAAGGATGGAAAATTTGAAATTGTTTAATAGATTTCAGATGCTTCCACAGATCGTAGAAAAGCTCGGCCTGTTTTGTATCAGAGTCAGGTGACAAAAGGTGATGTAATCCTCTAACTTCATTCTCTGGAACCCCCCAGTACCACATAATCTGACAGAAAGATTTCTGCCAGAAAAGATATCTCACACATTTACACAGACATACATTACAGACAGTCATCAGCTGGGTTTTGCTGTGATAACACACTCAGTACACATATTGCCTTGCATCATTCTCTGGAACCCCCCCAGCACCACAGAATCTGACAGCTCGGATCTGAATCCCCCAGCACAGAAGACCACAGTGAAAAACTTCTCAAAAGCAGACTTCACTCTTCTTAAGACTGAGATGGTATCCTTTAAGCCCACTGTGCCAGTGGATACCACATCCCACAATGCCGAATCCTTCACAAATGCTTTCTATGGACATCTCCAAGAATGCATGGATCATGCAATCCCAAACAAATCCAAGTCCCTCTCCACCAAATGTAAGCGTCCTGTCTGGTGGACCTCAGCCATAAACAAATTGTATAACAAAAGAAGGAAGCTACTGCACGTCAGAGCAAAATCCCATGAAGGGAAGACATCTCTGATCAACATTAGCAGAAAACTATGTTCTCTCATAAAACATCCAAAGCAAACTTTGAGAGAAAAATCGCTAAGGACACTAAAGATAACCACAAAGCCTTCTTCAGCTATGTTAGAAACCTGGAAACCCTCAGATATGCTCAGAGTTGGTTCACAACAACAAAAATACACTGAACCCACAGATATTGCTAACATTCTGGCTGACAGGTTCAGTGCAAATTTCGCCTCCTTCACCAACAAAGAAGAAATACTTATCCCAGCTGAATGTAATCTCCCTGTCATCTCAGATGTCCAAGTGAGAACCGCCCTAAACAAAGCAAAAAACACAGCATCAATGGGACCTGACGGTATCCCAGGGTGCGTGTTACGTGAACTCCAAGAGGAGCTAAACCCACACATAAAATGCTATTTAACCTTAGCCTTACTGGATATGTACCTGAACACTGGCGTACAGCAACAGTGGTCCCACTCCACAAGGGGGGTGCCTCTACAGACCCTGGAAACTACCGCCCCATAAGCTTGACTATCCTGGTCTGCAAAGCTATGGAAAGAATCATTATGGAACTCATAAACGGAGACATAGGGGACCTACAGACACTTGACCCCACCCAGTTCGGCTTTGTGAAGGGCAGATCCTGCCTTTTAAACCTGGTTGACTTTTTAGAAACAGTCACTAGAGCCATTGATGAGGGCAAAGCAGTCCATACAGCATACCTGGACTTGGCTAAGGCCTTCGACACAATACCCCACTCAGGCATCATAGATAAGCTAAACAGCTTAAAAGTAAACCCTTATGTCACTAGATGGGTTGCAAACTGGCTAAAGGACAGAACCCATAAAGTTAAAATCACTGGAGCAATGTCAGACTCAAAGCCAGTCACAAGTGGTGTCCCACAGGGATCTGTCCTGGGACCCCTCTTGTTCGGCATTTATTTCTCAAATGTTAAAGCAAACATGGGAGGGCTGTGGCTGACAAAGTTCGCAGATGACTGCAAACTAGGCGCTATAGTCGATACACCAGCAGATACACACATCCTACAAAAAGGCCTCACTGAAACGGACAACTGGTGCCGTAGTCACGGCCTTAAACTAAATGCCAAAAAATGTATAGTCATCCCTTTTGGAAAAAACAAAGTACCCACAAATTATCTCATAGACAGCAACCCATTGAGTACGGAAAAAGTAATCAGAGACCTAGGGACCCAAGTAGACAGCGACCTCTCATTTGACACCCACGTTGCCAAAGTGGTTAGAAAAACATTCTACCTTGCACACCTCATCATGAAGGGTTTCACATCCAGATCCAAGGATGTCATTATACCCCTATATTTCTCCCTCATCAGACCCATGATTGAGTACAATGCCCCATTTGATATGTACCTCACCCTGCACTTGCAACAGCTGGAGAGACCACAAAAGTACCTCACCAAAAGGATCAAGGGTCTCCAACATATGTCTTATTCTGCCAGACTAAAGAAACTTCAGCTCTATTCAGTAGCATACCGCCTGCTCAGAGGTGATCTCTGCCTGACATACAAGGCAATGTCCAATCAGGATCTGATGGACATGCTCCACCTCAAAAAATCCAAATCCATCAGGACCACGAGAGCTAAAGATTTAAACCTCAGCACATATATGAATAGGACATGCTGGAGGGATAGATTCATAACCCAGAGGCTTCCCATGCTTTGGAACAGGATCCCAGTTCATATTAGGCAGAGCCCCTCACTGACTCTCTTCAAGAGAAATCTTGATGAGTGGATGGGAGATTGTAAGTTTACCCCAGGGGTCACATCTGTGTCACTGCTAGACAGGGGCACAGTAAACTAATTCTATTATATAAGGGGACCTTCACTGTGTCACTACTAGACAGAGGCACAGTATTCTAGATTTATTCTGTACATTTTTGTACCATTTCATGGGGTGGCAAAAGCCACATCACTATGGCTAGGCTTACAAATGCCCCAGGGCAGATAGCCTGGTACTATACTATGAAACTAAGATTTCTGCCAGAAAAGATATCTCACACATTTACACAGACATACATTACAAACAGTCATCAGCTGGCTTTTGCTGTGATAACACACTCAGTACACATCATATTGCCTTGCTCTAGTAAGTAGTCAGGGAACTGTTATTCTTTATTGAGATAAAACATTCACATTTGATCAGTTACAGCAAAACAACCTAATATACATTTGCTTACCGCCTACTCAGAGGCGATCTGTGCCTGACGTATAAAGCCATGCCCAACGCAGAATTAATGGACATGCTCCACCTCAAGAAATCCAAATCCATCAGAACTACACGCTCTAGTGACTTAAACCTCAGCACAGAAATAAATAGAACATGCTGGAGGGACAGATTCATATCCCAGAGGCTCCCCTCACTCTGGAACAAAATCCCAATCCATGTCAGACAGAGCCCCTCAATGACCCTCTTCAAGAAGAATCTTGATGTTTGGATGGAAGATCATAAATTTACCCCTGGGATCTCTTCTGTGTCACTGCTAGACAGAGGCACGGTAAACTAACCTTAAATGGGCTATCTTCTGTGACCTACTATACAGAGGCACAGTCAACTAATCTAAGAAGGGTGGCGAAAGCCAAAGACACTCTGGCTAGGCTTGTAAATGCCCTAGAGCAGATAGCCTAGTATCAACCTATGAACCTATGGACCTATAAAGACATCTAGCGAGAATAGTTTAGTAGTATTTTTCTATACATCTGTGAGAAACTGTCCAATTGCATTATGTTTGAAAACTCCTGTGGCTGAAACTCTGTTGTTTACTGTACTTCATTGTATTTGGTATTCTCCTGTTTACTGTTTATTATTTATTAAATATTTAAATACCTTTTATTGTGGCTGGTCCTTTAGAGAATACTTTAAAAATATTGAGAGTTCTTATGCATATTTCAGTGACACTGGCCGATCCCTAAAGCCTTGCTGCCTTGGTCACACTCCACTATTAGTATTAAAATTAATTTTGCACAGTATAACCAGGTACCCTTTGTAAGAGCCTTAAAGTAGCTGACTGTGACAGCTTAATTACCTCAGAGTCTGGATAGAAAGGGGCATGGCTAGTAAATCTGTGCTAGCTTTTTCCCAGGGGTGTATGTGTGTGCATGTGTGAAAACTGAAATATTCAATTGTGTGTGTCAGCTACTGGGAAAAGGGACACAGAACGCTGAAGTGATCAGTATGTAGTTTGAGTGGGCCTGGAGAGGGTCTGGCACCATGTGTGGAGAGTGTTCCTTGTGGGCTATTAAGGGAAATTGTGTTTGGTTCAGAAGACTACATCTGGAAATACTGTGTGACATCATCTTTGCTCTTAATGACTGTCCCTCACCAATTTCAGTGGTGAAGATTAAGGCTCCTTGATTGCTTGCCCGGATGTAAGGGACCTGTCACAATGTGCACCATACATTTTTCCTGGAAGATCGTGAAAGAGAAACGTTAGAAAGTAATGATACATGTTGAAGTTTCTGACATCAACACCCTTACAAAAGCATTCACTATAATATTGTGAAAGTCTGATGCTATCAACTGTCTAAATTTCAAAGGCCAATATAAGTCAAAGGTACAATGACCAGTTCAATAACACAAATGCAGATATATGAAGTATTAAGTTAGCTATGCACATCAAACTTAGCTTTTGTAACCATGACTCCAAAAGATAGAAAGCAGGGATACAGCACAGTTATCATTACTTATACAGGGTGCTGTGAGGAGGTCAGGAAGCCTAGGCTGACATAAAAGGTCAGTGAGTGTGTGTGAGTAGGAAGGAGAATAAGGCAGACATTGTTGGCTAGTGAGATAAACTGAGTAAGTGTTGTGTGTGTGTGTGTGTGTCTGTAGTGATCCTCCAGGTGAAATTGGTGTGTGAGTATCTGCATGAACACACCAAAGCTCTATGCTAGCTCTACATCTTGGTCTGTTGGACAGGTGTGAGCCATGCATGTTAGTGGTGGCAGTTCATCCCCAGTGATGAAAACTGGTTCTGCCGTGAGTTGCACTGCCACACCCACTCCCATGTTCATATACAGTGCTGCTACCTAAACTTGAATGATGTCTGCTGGATGAACTCCCTATAAGTAGACATACAGGACCATGATCCCATGTCCTGCCACATCTAGGTGTGGACAGTAGACTCACTGACAGAGCAGTGGAAGTACTGCCACTATGGAAGCTTGATCGGTCACTGCCATGTTGGCTGACACCAGATAATGTCGCTGACCTATGGCCATGAGAATGCTGTTCCCCTCCCAGCAGATGTTCCATCACAGACACTGCTTGTTCCATGACAGCCACCCCTCGGTCCATCACAGACACCCCTTGTTTCAATGTGTCATTCATCCAATGCAGTGAATCAGCAACACAGTGGAGACAGTCATTAATGTCAGACCGTGCCACATCCAGAAAATGGGAGCTGACACCTGCACCAGGTGGAGAAGGGACAGCAGATGCTCTCCAAGCACCCCTATCAATCCTCCTGTGTGGCACCTTGCCCACACATCAGCTATGGACAGACTCAATAGGCAATTAATCTACAGTAACCATACATCCTTGATCAGTGTCTTCACCCTCCACCTTTCCAATATCTGTGGCCTCAGTGGATTGGGTTGGTGTAGGCCTACTGGCTGTGTCCGACGGAAATGCAGGGGATGGCAGCATGTCAACCTTTGTGTCATATTCAACCTCTGCACCCCACAACTGTACCTCAGTTTGGCCACCATCATCATCAAAGTCTGCCAATCCACTGTCATTGGGTGGCACAGGGTCTACACTTCCACTCTGATTAGCACCTGTGACAAAAAGCATGAAACACAGGACTACATTAACATCTGCAGTACTGTAGTGCAATATATGCTAACAAACTAACAGTGCTGCTACTATTACAGAAAGTACAGCAATGCACACAACAGGCATCCGATCAAAATCGCAAACTACAATATTTCTTTCAATTGTTCAGCACTACTGATATAAAAAACGGCTTTTCATCTGCAGAAGACATATTGCACTGTACTCCAGATGGTCCTAGAAGAAGTTAAGCAAGAGGTAAGGGTAACATCATCACAATTAACAGTAACACAGGGGTAATACATTTACCCCTGTATATGTGCCTTAATTGTACTTTGCAAAAGAACATAGCTGACAACAGTATTCAATTGCTGAGATATCAAAGCTTACTTGGAAGCTCCTCCAGGGACATGCTTACTATCTCGGAAGGTGTTGGTCCCACATCCAGGACATGCTGTACAGCACTCTCCTGGGATCTGTCTGTATCTGTCAGATTGGCCAGGAACTCTTCACTGGGGGTTAGTGGTGGTTCCCTAGTAGGCTCTACTCTGGTAACCATTTGGTCAGGGACCACTGCAGCTGCTTGCCTCCTTGCAGAAGTTATCATGTCAGTGGCCCTGTAGTGTACCTGTTTGTATGCTACTGTGACCAAGCACAGTACTGACTTCATGAGCAATCTGCCACCATATTTGCATCCTATGCACCATATCTCCCTATCCACTTTCAAGGAGAAAAGTAAAATGTTGCCAAAACCCATCAGCTATGCTAGATTGACACACCTGAGTGAAATACATGTAGGTGTCCTAAAAGACAATAGAGGTATAATACATATAAGTATCATGTAGCTACAAAAAATGGTTTTCAGATAAAAAAGAAAAGGTAGACAGTTAGTATTACACACGGGAGAAACATAAAGCAGTCCAGAGATATGAAATAGTCACAACAGGCAGGATGCAAAACAAGGAGAGTAACAAGAGCAACATGTCCTTGTTTCTGCCAGGAAGTCACCTTTGCCCCCCCTCAAAAGAACAGTCTATTCTTGTTTGTGCCACAACAGCAACTCATCCTTTCCCCCCAAAAAACAACAGGCAAATGACACATTTTGCTAACAAAATGTCTTTGAAATGCTAAAAGTACTATCAAATGACCTGTCTGTGACACATTTGTACATATTTATCACACAGCATTTCATTTTCATGTATTGTCAATCACATGCACTTCTGAAGTGGCTTGACAAACAGGTCTATGACATCAGTACACTTCTAACTAATGCATACAGATAAAAATGTAAAAGCCTTTGCTTTACACTAGTGTTAAATACATTCCAGTTTATGCACTATGTAGGTGATAAAAGGAGATCATACCTGTTGAAGTTTAGTACTCCTCCCTACAGATATATTCTGAAGAAAAAACATTTTTACAGTCTTCCAAACATATGCAACTCTCCTCACCATCATTTTGGATCGCTACACATTTGGCTTTTATATAATGGTGTAGAATACTAATAGATTGCACCTATCTTTGTCTGTGTTTCAAAAATGCAAATTATAGCATAAGTAGCTGAACTGTATGCTAATCAACCAATCCAGCAAAGTGGAGCTATTCAACAAGGTATAAAGCATCCATGTAGACTCCATGCTGGTTTCTCCTGCAGATGTCAAACTTTTGGAGTTCAGACATGGAAAGTCAACACATACAGAATGTTATGGCCTGCTGCTGCTTTAATCCATTTGTATGTGCAAGAGGCTAAAGCCAATGCTGTTGCTGCTGCCAAAAGGCCTAAGCTGAGAAGGAGAAGAGTTGTCAGGCCATATTTAACTTATCACAACCTACAAGATGTGGAAATTGTAGAGTGCTACAGGGTGGACAGGGACTAGTACAGGAAGTCTGCAACATCTGGAGCCCTTAACTTGGAGCCAGAGCCAACCATGGGGAACCCATCCCAGTGGAGACTAAGGTATGTGTAGTCCTTAAAATATTAGCTACAGATACCTTTCAGAGACCAACAGGGGACATGCTGTGGGTGTCACAGACATCACCATCTGGGATTCTCCACCAATTCCTGGATGCTATGCTCCAACATGACAGTGAGTACATATATTTTTCCAGTATTTCTGAGGAGATGGCCAGAAAAATGCAACAGCTGTAGCAGGTATCACACTACCCTGCAGTACTGGGTGACATAGATTGTACTCATGTAGAAATGAAGGGACCACCTGGAGAACAGGGTAAGCTCTACATTAACAGAAAGGGCTACCACTCTATCAGTTGCCAAGCCATGAGTAATGCCAAGGCAATCATCTTTAATGTGTGTGCTTGCAACCCTGACAGTTATCACAACTCACATATCTGGCACACCTCTCATCTGTACCAGATGTTTGCTATAGGGGGATATCCCAGAGGGTCATCTAGTGGGGGACGCAGACTATGCACTAGAACCGTGGCTGATGACACCCATCAGAAATGCACACCCACCCATGGAAGAACGCCATAACGTTGCACATGCTCAAATCAGAAATGTCATACAGCATGTGTTTTGCCTATTGAAGTGACAGTTCCAAAGCCTAGCTCCATCTGGGGGAGCCCTGCAGTACAATCCACAGACATGTATGAAAATCATCATAGTATGTGCCATGCTACACAACATAATTCTGAGGGAACAGCTGCAGTAGGATCAGCAAGGGGAAGGGGGACACATCCCACCACCAAAGTCAAGGTCACCACAGCCACAGGTCTATGAGGATTCTGAGCGGGAACCCCAAGCTGCTGTGGGTGTAGGCAGACATAAACATGCTCAATATGCTCTTGCACTGGCTAAGCGACAAAGCATAGCACACTCACTCACCACCTAGGGGAAATAAACCTTCCTCCTACTCACATACATATAGTAGCATTGAAGCCAGGCAACTTACACAACCTTTACCTCCCCATGTATTGTCTGTGTACTGCTTGCATCAGACAGAGTCAGCCCTGGACTAACACTGTGGCAACTGCTGCATTTACAAGGTAAGTCCTGAACCTGGAGTGTATTGCTTAATAATATTATGGCATATCCTTGTATTTCATCAGTTGTTACAGTAAGCAAGTACAAGGTGGGAGATTTGTACAAACATTACCGTAACATGTGACAGCAGATGCTTATTTGACATATTTCTCCACTAGTAAGTAGCAGGCCTCAGGTATCAAAGATCCACACAGTCATACCTCTCAAATGTACTGATGATCACTGCATGAAATTAGTTTAGCACCATAATTTTGTACTAGAATATCATTGAAGAGAGACGTTAGAAAGTAATGATACACATTGCAGTTTCTGACTTCACAACCCTCACATGATCAAACAACAGGCAGGATGCAAAACAAGATAAGTAATGAGCAGCAGGTTCTTGGTTGTGCCATAACAGCAACCCACCTTTGCTTGCAGCACAACAACAGTCTGTGCTTGTATGTGCCATAACAGTAACTCAGATTTGACCCCCCCCTCAACAGAACAGTTGTACCCTTGTATGTGGCATAAGAGTAAGTCACCTTTGTTCTCCCCCACAAAAGAACAGCCTATATTTGTTTGTTCCCTCCAACATGGCCTTTAGTTGTTGGCAAATGCATGTCATATTATTGCCAGTTAATATCCTCACACATTTTATGGCCAATGATATAGCACTGCAACTCTCAGAGTACTGGACAGATAACTGATGAATGAACAGGAAACATAAAGATAAGACAGAACTGTAAATATGCAAATGATAATCATAACAGGCTGTGTGTTCGCCAGGTGGACTTACATCAAAATACCATAATACATCAGTGAAAATAACAGTTCTATGGTTTGATGTCAGTGTACATTCTGTTGTAGCTGGTTGTGTGAAGAATGACATCAGTTGTTTGGTGCAAAGCTGTTTGTGTGACAAAGAGGATATGGCACCCATCCTGTTTTCTGAAGGTGCAGTGGAGTGACAGTTGAAATGCAGGCCTATGTAGACCTATCTCATGTGTACTAACATTTTCCACTGTGTATATGTCATAGATTACTTTCCCCCATTTCAAATATATATTTTTTTCTGTTTTTTTTCTTTAAGAATAAATAATATATAAACCTGTCAGAGGAAACACAATTTGCAAAACATGAAGAAGAGGTTGGATGTTAATGAAACAGAAACCTATTGTGCACTGCTTCCTTGCATTTCTAAACCTGACAGACCTAAATGTATCACTTTGTATGTCTACCCTGACACACCCACCTGATGTAGGCAATCACAGTTGGCATACCTCTAAACTGACACATCCACCTGATGTAAGCAATTACAGATGCCATCCTTATAACCTGACACACTCACCTGATGTAAACAGTCACAGTTGCCATCTCTCTAACCAGGCAAACCACCTGATGTAAGCAATCACAGTTGCCATCCCTCTAACCTGACACACTCACCTGATGAAATCAGGCTCCTATTATGGGATCGAAGACACATTATGTCGAATGCATCTTGATCAAATGTAAAAGAACGAAAAGGCAAAATAGTGAAGAGGCTTTTAAGTGAATTCTTTCCCTGGGAAAGAATTTGCTTGGCTGCTTCTGCTACTTTGCTGTTTTCAGCACTGTAGTGCAATCTTGGAGTTGGTATATTTATGTAGGGTTGATATTGAAGTCCCCCCACATTATGTAATATTTTAAAGTTTTTTTTTTGTTTTTTTTTTGGAACACCGATTTTTTTCCCCTTGCAAAAAAATTGCAAAAAATCACTCTTCTGAGGTTTTGACATTGTAAGCTTTCGCTTACATGGGGTCAATTAATCATCATTCACTTTTTTAAGTGTTCGATGATGTAATATTGACCCATGTAATCAATACTGTGTTCTTAACCCTTAAATCGAGTAGTATAGTCTGGATACAGGTCTGCTGCATCCAGAGCTGATTGTTTTTGCCTTCTGTCTTTCTGGCAGCCGTTTTGTGTTTGCCTTTGTGATGCCCGTGCCCTGGCCCAGCAATCAAGGAGCCTCAGTCCTCACCACTAACACCAGAGAGGGTGTCTCATATATGAGGAAAGGATAAGAAATACACACAGTAAAGTACAATTTCTCTTAAGAACACACAGAGGTCACATTCAGTCTGGGGCTGGTCGCTCCATTGCTCTCCAGGTCCCCAATAAGACTCCCCACTGGCACAGCTATAGGATCCAGATCTCAGCCTAGCTGGGCAAGTTAAAACCTCCAGTACCCTCTCTGTCCAACCAGTGCTTCGTGTCCCTGCCCAAGTAGCTGACACACACACACACACACACACACACACACACACACACACACACACACACACACACACACACACACACATTTTGAAAAGAGGTTATTCAACCACACAGACCCTCCTGGGAAAGGCTGACACATGTTCTCCAGGTTTGCCCCTATTACTCAGACAATATGGTAGCACCACATGCCATCACCCAGCTAATACTTATCAGCTACTCAAAGGCCCTTAAAAAGGTGTCCAATTATTACTGTGCATTATTATTATCCAATTGGTAAGTGTGACTAATCAGTCACAGCTTATTTGGAATGACTTAGACAGTAAACTTGATAAATATGCAATGTACTTTAGAGCTTAACTTATCACTACACAAACCAGCCACAGTTAAAAGGTTTTAAAATATTTAATAATAAATAATTAAAACCACAAGACAATACTTTCTACTACACAGTCAGTGCTAGTCAAGAGTTCAGAGATCACACAGAAATGCTTAAAATAAATCAGAAGTACAATATGACATCACAGAAAAACACTTAGTCTAATCTTTCTAGTTCTAGCTATTACTAAGAGAAAACACAGTGCTACAATACTACTTACATAAAGAGAGCATAAGGCAGTGCTGAGTTGGATGCTCAACACAAAAATGCTTAATGCCTTCTGATTTTCTCTGATTAAATTGAAATTGCAATTCTGATAAACATGACATCATTCTTACACCTTCCTGGTGTTCCCAGGCTACACATGACATCATTTGGATTTAGTTCCCAGGCTAACAGAAACTGCACTTACATTCTTTTATACCTCCTTTTGTTATCTTGCAGCTGATCAGGAACAGAACAATAAAAATACATTTGCATGTTTAAATCTAGCAATTTAACTCTTGGTTAAAACAATAGAAAGTATTTCTTCATCTAGACTTTTTGGCACCACTGTCTACTTCAAATGGTCTCCACATGCTTTACTTTGGTCAGTAGAGTGCACTGTTGTCACATTTATTTCCGGTTCCACATGTAGCAGTATTTCTTTTCATTTAAGGCAACAAGCCTTTAGTTTACAACATTTCACAGTATTAAGAAAAGAAGTCTGTAGTTCAACATTCACATTTACAAATGACAGGATTATGTACAAATTCTATCTGGCTAGGCTGGTAGCCTTCACCATTCTCTACCAGTCTTCACAGCCTTCTGTGTTTCTGGCAGCCATCTTGTGTTGGTAGGGGCCTATCACTATCATCTTTGCTAGTGAGAGTAGCAGGGTTGCCTGGACCTTGTCTGACACAAGCTTATTGGTAAAGAAAGCAGAGGCTATCAGGATTGGCTAGATTTCTGTGTTACTAGCATATTCTATTTTTGTGGTAAACCCCACAATTGAGCTGGTTTGGGCTTGTTTGCACATTCAAACTACAAATTTTCCTTTAGTAGCACTCTTGTGGTCTTAGACCTTCCGGCCTCTACCCCCTTAGCTCTCTCTGGCTTCTTTCCCTCAGTTTTTGACAAATATGGATGGACAATTTCCTACAGTTTCTCCTGCCTATCTGGTTCATATGGGCATCCTGAGACAGTGTATCAACTGTGTTATGTGTACAGACAACCCTTTACTACTACCACCTAGGATCACAATTTGTGAGAGATGCAATTACATTAAGAACCTACAGTCTATGCTCTCTCCCTCACAAGCCAGTATATCTTGCACAGAAAAGGTTGTTAACACAAACACCACACCTCAAACACCACCCACACCTACACAACACACACCCATATATGGAGAGGTCCTCAACAAAGCATACCCAAACAAAAGAGGTCTCCAAGGCAAAAACACACACAAACTGCACTGCCCACCACACCACACATAGTCCACACACCTGTGTCTCAGTAAGCCCTAAACATAAATCCAACATATTAGGGCACTCCATTGTCAGACACACAGATGTGCCCCTCACCAGGCTGGATAAGGAGAAAGTCTCAGTTAGTTGTTTGTCAGGTGCCAGAATCTGCCATATCACCCATGCACTCAAGTCGCTCAGCATCAACAGGTACAGTTATGACTCTGTCATAGTCCATGTTGGCATGAATGATTTGAGATGTACCTCTCTGGACTATATGAAGAGAGACATGATCAAGCTCACTGAATATATGTCCCAGGCAGGTATGTTCCTAGCCTTAATTACCATTCTACAGTCACCCAGAATGATGCCTCAATACAAATAGAAAATGATTGACTTTAACAACTGGCTAAGTTTCTGGTGTCATTCCAAGGGGATCCAGTACCTGATATCCTGGGAAGACATGATCGACAGGCCACCATGTTTTGTCAGAGATGGTCTGCATCTGTCTCCCTTGGGCTTCAGGCTTCTAGCAAAGGGTCTTGCCTCCCACATAGTGCCTTTTTTAGGCAATGCCATGAGGATAAAACTACCAACATGAAAATTTCATCAAAACGCAAATTAAAGGTCATGCTGCTAAACGCTAGGATCTAAACATGAAACTGCACTCATTACAAGCATTCTTAACCCTGGAAGATGCTGACATTTGTACAGTTACAGAAACCTGGTTGAAAGCTGCGGAGAGCATCGCAGCCAAAACAGGTTACTCACATTATCATACATTCAGACCCCAAACCATGGGCAGCAAAGCAAAAGGAAGTGGAGATGCAATATATATTAAAGAAATACACACCTCCAGGCTGGTCAAACAATATGACACTCAGGAGACACTCCAGGTGCAGTTAACCATTGACAAGACCCCCGTTCATATCATAGCTAGCTACAGACCCCTAACATATAGTTCATAGGTAGGTACTAGGCTATCTGCTTGAGGGCATTTATAAGCCTAGCCAGAGTGTGTCGGCTTTCGCCGCCCCATTGATTAATTAGCTCATCCTCTATCAAGCAGAGCCAATGAAGTGATCCCAGGGGGGTATTTTCTGTTACTCATCCACTCGTCAAGGTTTCTCTTGAAGAGTGTTAGTGAGGGACTCTGCCTAATGTAGTTTGGAATTTTGTTCCAAAGCATGGGGAGTCTCTGTGACAGGAATCTATCCCTCCAGCATGTTCTATTTATTGTTGTGGCAAGGTTTAGCTCACTAGAGCACGTGGCTCGCAGTGACTTAAATTTCTTTAGGTGGAGCATGTCCACCAGGTCTGAGTTGGACATGGCTTTGTAAGTCAGGCAGAGATCACCTCTCAGTAAGCGATATGCCACTGAGTACAGCCAGAGTTTTTTTCAGTCGGGCTGCATAGGACATAAGTTTGAGGCCAGTAATCCTCTTGTTGAGGTACTTATGTGGTCTTTCCAGCTGTTTTAAGTGTCTTGTGAGGAACATCCCAAATGGGGCATTGTACTCTATGATGGGTCTGATGAGTGATGAGTAGAGGGGCACTATAACCTTTTTATTTCTTGATGCGAACCCTTTAGTAATTAGATGGGCCACATAGAAGGATTTCCTAACTACTTTGGCAATATGATTGTCAAAGGAGAGATTGCTATCTACCTGGTTCCCCAGATCTCTTATTACCTCTTCTGTATTAAGGGGGCTGCCACCTATGTAGTAATTTGTGGGTGTTTTGTTTTTCCCAAATGGGATGACTATGCATTTTTTTGCATTTAGCTTGAGGCCATGGCTTTGACACCAGGTGTTTGTCTCAGTAAGGCCCTTTTGGAGGATGTCCATGTCAGCCAGAGAGTCAATTATGGCTCCCAGTTTGCAGTCATCGGCGAACTTGGTTAGCCATGGTCCTCCTTTGTTTGCCTGTACTTCTGAGAAGTATATGTCGAACAGTAGGGGTCCCAGGACCGAGCCTTGTGGGACACCACTTGTGACTGGTTTAGAGTCAGAACTGGAGCCAGCTATTCTTACCGTGTGAGTTCTGTCTGTAAGCCAGTTGGCAACCCATCTCGTGATGTAGGGGTTTATGTTCAGGCTGGTGAGTTTTTCTGTAATACCCAAGTGGGAAATGGTGTTGAAAGCCTTGGTGAGGTCAAGGTAGGCTGTATGAACCACCTTTCCCTCATCTATGGCCTTGGTGGCTGTCTCAAAGAAGTCAATCAGGTTTAGTAGGCATGATCTGCCCTTAACAAAGCCAAACAGGGTCGAGTCAAGTGTTTGGAGGTTCCCAATGTCTTTGTTAAAGAGTTCCATGATGATACGCTCCATAGCCTTGCAGACCAGGCTAGTCAGGTTTATGAGGCGATAGTTACTAGGGTCAGTTCTGGCACCTCCTTTGTGGAGAGGAATAACCGTTGCTGTGCACCATTCTATGGCCACATAGTCTGTGAAGAGGCTGAGGTTGAACAGCGTGTTTAGGTGGGGGGTTAGTTAATTCTGTAATTTATGCAAGATGCAGTCTGGGACACCATCTGGCCCCACTGATGCTGTGTTTTTGGCTTTTGAAAGGGCTGTTTTCACCTGGGCATCTGTGATTTCTGGGACACTACACTTTTCTGGTATTGTTGTGGGCCCTTTTGGAAGTGAGAGGGGGGTGAAGTTTGCACTGAGTCTATCTGCCAGAATGTTGGCAATATCAGTAGTTTCAGTATATGTTGTGCTATTTTGCACTAGTTCAGTGCATATCTGCGAGATGCCACTTAGATTCTTAACATAGCAAAAGAAGGCTTTGTGGTTATCTTTTGAATCCTTGGCTATTTTTCTTTTGATGTTAGCCTTCGATGATTTCATGAGAGACCTTAGTTTATTACTGATACTGATCAGGGATGCCTTTCCTTCTTGGGATTTGCTTTTCTTCTGAACTAGTTTCCTCCTTCTATTGTATAGCGTTTTTATGGCAGGGGTCCACCAAACTGGTTTCCTTCTCTTAGAGGAGTGAGTCTTGGTTTTGTTAGGGATGGCATGATCCATGCATCCTTGTAGGTGATCATAGAGTGCATTTGTAAAGGTTTCTACATCTTGGGCAGCATTATCCTTTAGCATAGGGGCTGTGAAAATTACCACCTCTGTCTTAAGTAAGGTGAAGTTTGCTTTAGAAAAGTTTTTTACTGTGGTTTCCCTAGTTGGGGGTGGTGGTGGTTTGTGGACATCCAGAGTGATTAGTTTATGGTCTAATCTAACCAGTGATGGGTTGACCTCCGGTGTGGAACACCTGCCACCCATGTTGGTGATGGCCAGTTCCAGTATGTTTTCACCTTTGGTAGGGGGGTTTACCAGTTGATCCAGGGCATTTGAGTTGATGAATTTCAGGAAGCACTGGGCCTGTGAAATTGTACTTGAGTAGTTTTCCCAGTGAATGGTAGGGTAATTGAAATTGCCCAATATCAGGGTGTTCGGTAGGACCTTCATGTTTTCCATTGTCTCCAGAAAGGTGGAGTGGTGGTCCTGGGTCATGGAGGGTGATCTGTAACAGGCCACAATTTGCATTGCAGATTTGACCGATGTTAGTTGCACATGGATGATCTCAGAGGTATCATGCTGCGCCAGTAACCTGGAGATGTAGGTATCCTTGATGAATATGGATACACCCCCTCCTTTTGTGTTTCGGTCCATGTTCTGTGGCCGAAACATGTGGTATGAGTTGTAGCCCGGCAGTGAGGGATGCTCTCTGGAGCCTTGAACCAGGTTTCAGTTACTGCACAGATGTCGACATTCTCCATACTGAGGAGTGCTTCGAGCGCGTGCATTTTGAGATTTAAACTCCTGGTGTAGAGTAGCACAATCCTCAGTTTTTTGTTAATTGTGCTGTTTATGAAGGTGGGTTTGACTTTTGAACCTTGCGTAAAAAAGGCACTATGGGGGCAGCAAGAGCCTTGGCCAATATTTGAAAGCCTAGCGGTGACAGGTGCAAGCCGTCACTTGCGAAGCAACATGGCTTGTTGAGCATGTCATTCCAGGCTTACAGACACTGGATCCCCTTTGAATGACACCAGAAGCTTAGCCAATTGTTGAAATGGTTCATTTTTTCTTTATACTGAGGTATCATTCTTGGTGAGGGCAGGATGCTACTCAGGGTCAAGGTCATACCAACCTAGGCTGCATGATCAGAGAGCTCTTCCATGTCTCTTTTCATGTCATCCAGGGAGGTACTTCTCAGATCATTCACACCAACATGAACAATGACAGAGTCATATTTGTACTTGTTCTGGAGTGACCTGAGTTCTTGTGTTATGTGGCGGATTCTGGCTCCCAAGAGGCAGCTAAAAGTAACCTTCTGCTTGTCCAGCTTAGTGAGTGGGACGTCAGTGTGCCTGACTATATTGTCAACTATTACTAGTGTGTTAGATATGTTATTTCACCTTAAGGGCTGTGATTGTGCAGCACACTGATTTTATGTTTTATGTGTTGTCTGGTTTGTGATGGGAGGTGCAGGTTGTTTGGGTGTCTGCTTTGGAGGTCTCTGATGCTTTTGCAGGTTTTTATTTAGAGCCTCCAAGTATGATTTTTTTGTATTTATGTGTATTTTTGCCAGTGCTGTTTTAGTAGGTCTGTGTGTGGCTGGAGGTGTGGTGCAAGTGTTAACCTTCTCCTCTTGACTGTCTGTTCCAGTCTTGGGTGGAGACATGTTAGCTTCCAGTTTGGCTGTATAATTGCATCTCTCGCATATGTTAGTGTTTTGTGGTAGGAGGAGAGGGCTGCCTGTGTATATGATGCAGTTGTAACATTGCCTCAGGATACCCAGATTCACCAGCTGGACTGGAGAGTACACCTGAAATTACCCTTTGGTCACGCCTGAATAGTAGGGTGAGCTGCTTAGTCGCTTGGTTGGTGAGGGGTAAATAAAGAGCCTTGCCCTGCTGGGCAATCAGTGTCAGGGTATATTAGTGCTTGTTATTAAGTCTGAGCAAGTGCTGGAATGTAGGATGCTTTTTGAGTGCCTTTGACTTTGACTCAAGATGCCCAGTCTACCTATCTGTACCTCTTCGAATCTATCAAAATTCAACCCTCTTTCCTGATCCTGGGTAACTTTAACTATCCAACCATAGACTGTAAGAACTACTCATGCCAAAACACAAATGCCCAGAGAATCCTTGATTTTGTCAATGCAAATGCCTTGGACCAGCTGGTTGACACCCCCACAATTTATTTTATTTTATTTTATTTTATTTTACATTTGTTGACCGGGCTAGTCCAGCTGGATATATGTCCATTTTCAGTGGAGGCCCGGGGAGAAAAGCTCCACAAATTACAACAACATAAAAGGTCAAGACAAAGACAATGACAGTATAATTTGGTACATAAGTTTTAACAATTATAGTACAAGCCTAAGATTATATATTTTATATTTCAGTAGGAAAAAGGAAAAATTTATCTAAGAATAGATGAATAAGACTAATACATTTGTATTAGAAATGGTGTAGTACAAATCTTTATAACATATTACAAAATTAGATACACCTAGTAATTTATGATAAGAGACACTGAGGTCTCACAAAAACCTAAGAAAGAAAAACACTAGAGATCAATAGAGTATAGAAGAACAGCAAACAAGGATGGATTTCTAATGTTATTTAACACATAGGTTGTGATACTATATGAAGGTGTTTGATCATTCCACTGTATATACTTATTTACATGAGAAAAAATCCTAAGGAAGGTTAAGCTCACTAAAAATTAGTGAGACAACACAAGATCATGATAGGCTAGGAATTGTGGTTGTCTAGTTAATAGTTAGGTACTTAGTCTGGGTTAACACAGGGGCATAGCCAGTGTGATTTGAGGTAGGGTTTAAGCTTGCTTTTAAATAAGCTGACAGAGGATATTGAGGTTAGCTAGCTTGGGAGGATGTTCCAGGCTTTACCTACTGTATTGGAGAACAAGGTGTCACCAGCTAAGTTGTTGGATTTTGATATTTGTACAAGTAGGTTATTAGCTGAGCGTAAGGTCTTGAGGTTATTATAGGGGATGACTAGGGATGTAAGTATGGGTGTATTTTGAGGTAAATACAGGATCTTATGGGCTACTATTAATTGATTGAAAAGTATTAAATTTGGCAGCTCTAACCATCCTAACTGATTCAGATTGATACAGTGATGAGTTCTATAGGAGGACCCAGCTGCAAATCTGGCAATATTGTTGTAGGAGGATGTAAGTTTACTCAGATTACTTCTACATATTTTGGTATAGATAGGGAGGCATAGAGCAAGGTAGAGATGAGGTGGAGTACGAGCAATAGTAACCCTGGCTGGAGGTGTAAGAAAGGGTTTTATTCTATAGAGGGAACCTAGTTTCTTGTTTACTATTTTTATGGTGTTATTAATGTGAGGTTCAAAGGACAAGTTGTTATCTATTAGTACCCAGTAGTTTGATGGTTGGTTCGGAGATATTATAGTTCCATCATTTGAAGTAATAGTAAAGTTAAGTGGGGAGGTTCTATGGTGGGGGTAAATAGTAGCATTTTGTTTTTTGGGGTTAAGGATAAGACGTCTTTGTAGGAGCCAGTTTTCAACTGTACTAAAGGTCATTTGGGTTAGTGACTGAAGTTCTGATTGAGAAGCAGCAGTGCATATGAGAGTGGAGTCGTCAAAGTATTGGATACAGTCAGCTTGAGGAATTACAGAATGAAGGTCATTTGTAAAGATGGAGAAGAGTAATGGGCCTAATATAGATCCTTGGGACCCTACAGTGACTGGGACGTGGGAAGATAAAGTATTTTCCCATAGTACAGCCTGTTGCCTGTTATGTAGGTATGATTGGAACCACTGTATAGTATGGTTGTCCAATGACAGGTTTTTGAGTGTGTCTATAAGGAGGTGGTGATTCACCATGTCAAATGCTTTGGACAGATCAATAAAAACAGCTGAGGATATAGTATCAATATTACGATTGCTGTTAATATGGTTAGTGAAGGATAAGAGAGCAGAGGTGGTGCTATGAAATGGTCTAAAGCCATGTTGACAGGGTGCTAATAAATTGTGATCAGTAGGTAGGTTAACAGTTGTATGTGTATACATTTCTCCATTATTTTGCCAAAGGAGATAGAATAGCTATGGGCCTATAATTGGACAACTCTTTGGAGTTACCGCCCTTATGCAGGGGAATTATGTGAGAGACTTTCCAGATTAGTGGAATAGATCCTTCAGAAATAGTTCTGTTAATGAGGATGGATATGGGGTAGGCTATGACTTTAGCAGCTTTTTGCAGGTATTCTGCAGGTAATTTGTCAGCAGAGAGAGTAGTGGGTTTAAGTTTCTGTATGAGGTTACAGATAAGTGAAGTGGGCACTGGCTGAAAATGAAATTGATGAGAATTATTGGTAAAGGTTGTGGCAGAGCCTGGGATGCTAGGGATAGCTGGTTGGCTAGGGATTGTATGGTTTCAGTGAAAAAAGTATTAAATGAGTCTGCTATTTGGATGGGATTGTTTTGATCAGAGCCAGAGGGAGAGGGAGTACTTGAGCATCCAGGGTGTAGGAGGTTATTGATACCTCGCCAGAAATTTTGGGGATTATTTTGGTTGGTTTGTTGTAGTTGGTAGTAGTAGTTTCTTTTATCAGCTAATATGGCTTTTTTGTTTCATTTCTTAGCTGTCTGAATTGCAGGTGGTCTGAGGAGCTTTTGTTGAGCCATTTGGCCCATTGTTTATTTCTTTGGAGGATTTTTTGTTTGGTCGTTTTGGTGAGCCATGGTGCGGTTTGGTTCTAATTCTAACTTTGCGTAATGGGGCATGGCTGTCTAAAATGGTTAGAAATTTAGAGTTAAAGTATTTCACAGCATTATCTATTGGGAGGTATTTCAGGGGTGACCAGTCACAGGTGACTAGTTCAGCTTGAAAGTGAGCAGGGTTAAAATTTTTGGTAGTGCGAATAGTTCTACAGATGGCAGAGTTTAGGATGACAGTTTTGTACTGATTAAATAGGTAAGCAAGTGATCACTTATGTCCTCAGGGAGGGTGCCTGTTTTATAGTTTAGTTGGGGGGTATTAGTGAGTATCCAGTCAAGGGTACTAGTTTTGTTGTTAGTTTTATTGGTGCGGGTTGGGGATGTTATAGTTTGGGTAAAACCATATAAGTTGATATGAGTAGAAGGCTGCTCAGATATACAGGAGTTCAGTTAATGTTAAAATCTCCAAGTATAATGGTTTCTTGGGGTAGTTACTTGAGAGCCAGCTGAGGATAGCCTCTAATGTGTTGATGTTATTGCCTGGGGAAGATAGGCATGATAGATATATGGCTTTGCTTTTGTTAAGCTGAACCTTAGTTAGAAGAATTTCTGCATTGTTGCAAAGAGGAGGTTTGGAGTCTAACAAGGTAACTTGTAATCCATTCTTATAAAGTATGGCTACACCTTCTCCTTTTTAGTGTTACGGTCACGTCTTATGATATTATAGCCAAGGGGTAGAACTGCACTGTCTTGTATTGATGGATTAAGCCATGTTTCAGACAGACAGAGGATGTCAAAGGAATAAACATCAATAAGGGCATGCAGGTGAGCTATTTTGTTATTGATGCTACGAATATTAAGATGAGCTATCAGGAGAGATTTGGGGGGCTTGGTAAGTGTCTGTGTGATTGAATTTGTTGGTGTATCAGGCTGTGTAGCTGTGATAGTGGTAGGACCTGGGTTAGGGTGTATATCACCATCTAACAGGGAGTGGACCTGAACTTTTAGGATGAGTTGTAGAAGTTTAAAAATTAGGTTCTTATTTTTTCTAGCTAGTGGGTTACATTGAGAGATATGATGGAGTCTATGAAATATGGCTGCTGAGTACTTAGCTGAGCTGGGAGGTTGCTAACACTATGAGTGGAGCTGGGGTAAGGACAGAGGTGTGTGTGATGTGGGTATGCAGTCCTAGGAATCTATGGTGTTCATAGAGTAAGTAGATAGGGAATGATAAGTATAATTAGGAGTAGTAATAAAGGTAAGGGTTTACAGGATCCTTGAGCCATTTGTTTAGGTTAAGGTGGTTAAATGTAGGGATATTTGTGGATAGAGTGGTAGGGTAATGGATAAAGGTAAATGAGTGATGGTTCTTTAAGGGGGAGGAGATAGGGGTAAAGTGAGAATATAATAGAGGTAATAGCACTTTAAGGGGAGGAGTTAGAGGTTGGTCCTCATGCATAGGGGTGTGGCAGTTAGAGTATAAGTGTAGGACCACTGGGGGCGGGTGGAATTTGGGGGCAGGGTAGGGGAGTGGAGTGAGCCCGCAAGGCGAGCGGATGAGCCACAGAGGAGTTCACCCTAGGAAAACAATCAGAGGAGCAGTAAGCAAAGTTAAGTAAAGCAGCAGAGGGTAAGGTGACACAATGCCTTGATAATAGCATATGCAGAGAGGGTTGGCAGTGAAGAATATTAGAAGAAAGAAAGAATAGAGTGGGAGTATTAGCTCTTCCAGAATATTAGAATCCAAGAGCCTGTAAGTTACTTAAAATTGGAGTCAGAATGGTGGTCTAAAGGAAACTATTGTCCTCTAGTGGACAAAAGCTGTATAGCAGAGGCAATATATACTGAGAAAAGAGTGCAGGGCAGTAAGTATGCTATAGAGGATTGAAGAGGAAGAACAGTAAAAATACTTGTAGTCTAAGAAGGGGGAAGGGGTGACAGGTATGGGAGCAGATAGTAAAGGCTGCTGGCTGTCCTGGCTGGTGAAAGTAAACTTACAACCTAGGATATCTCACACTAATTGTCTTAAGACTTTGGTTTAAAGTACGTACTTTACTTATAATTAAATTCCCTTGGGGACTGTAGCAGAGGGGAGGAAAGGTTCAGTTCCTTAGTTAGGGGAAACCGCAGTGTGTTGAGGAGAATAGTTGTTTTCAGCACGCAGGGCAAGTTCTCCTTAATACTGGGAAACCAGGTTGAGCAGCTGGGAGTATAAAGGGAAAAGAAAGACAGTGGTAAGACACACAGAGAGATAAAAAATGGACAGTTACACAGGCTTATTAAGTAGTAACTTGAGCATAGAACAGAGATTAACTTGCATAGTAAAACAGTCTTGACTGCACATATTACAATGTCTCTATCAGTGATAATATTCAAGCAAGACACTTATAAAAGCAATATAGTTCAGGAGCAATAAAGGTTAAACTCTTCTATGACTCAGTCAAAGATTACATTCAGCAAGACACTTGTTAAACAACATTTCTCTGAAACAATAAGGTTCAACTCGTCTTATAACTCTCTATCATGTTTGCATTTGTTATTTGTATAGATAGATAGATATTTTTGTTTTAGAAAGGTAGGCTTCTAATTTGTCCTCCTTATTTGCACACATCATTGTTAATTAGGCTAGTCAGTATAAGGTGCTTGGGCAGAGGATGCTGTGATTTCTGTCGTATGTATAGTAATAGTATGCAATAGGAAATACTGCTCTATATAACTATACAGTGGTAAACAATAGCTCTGCACATCCATACGATGGTGAAAAGCAGAAACATAAACTCTATACAGCAACCTTAGCTGTCTTTATAGGTCTGAAACAACACTAGAATGCTTGTAGTCATTAGCGTTGTTAGTGTACAAAGAACGCCATGATTCCAGTCTAATATATAAATATATTATGTAACAAGAGCGGTTTATAGTTGTAGTATTCGACAAGAGGTTAGTTCTTATAAATCATACATTGTCCAAAAACAGAGTCTATAGCTCTATGTAGTGACTATAGTAGTTAAAAGGTCCAAAGCAACTCTTAAGCTATTAGTTGATGGTAGTTAGCATGCCACAAAGCATACAGTCTATCCGGTGCTACAAAGTTCCTGAAAACTACTCTACCAGATCAACTAAAAGGCTACATAAAAGGCTACACAGTAAACACGCTATCATTTAGGTTGCATGTTAAGATAAACCATTTAGCATGTAAGCAGAGCTATAGAGTATCCTAACCGTAACTTTGTTCACACCTGAACTCCATGTGTAGAAGCATGCCAAAACAGCTGGGGATAGTACACGCTACGCGGGTTCTCAACACAGTTATTTACAAACCTGTCCTGCACGCAATTAGTACTTTACTAGGATATCATCAGCATGGTTTAACAATTCTGAACAGGACAAAAGAAAGCTTACCTAAAACCTATTTACTCCACCGCCAGGACGAACAGCACCCTAAGGCCAATTAGGAGAATAAAGATGGGGTCCTGAGGGAGAAGGTATATTTATAAGGTAAGTGATGTCATAGAGGGGGGAGGGCAAGAAGAGTAAGCATAGCTACAGGTAATGACCAGATTTATCCAGAGCAAAACCCTAGGCAGGAAAAGGAGGGGGTGGGTCCTATGCTAACATAGTGAATAGTTCATTCCTGATGTGCTAAGGATATGAGCATATAGGAAATACAGACAGGGAAGGAGCAAAGTATTCTAACTAGATGGATGTTAAAGGGAGTAGATGGGAAGACAGAAGATAGAGAGCTATATTAACAGGGTCAGAGCCACAGAGGAGTTCACCCTAGGAAAACAATCAGAGGAGCAGTAAGCAAAGTTAAGTAAAGCAGCAGAGGGTAAGGTGACACAATGCCTTGATAATAGAATATGCAGAGAGGGTTGGCAGTGAAGAATATTAGAAGAAAGAAAGAATAGAGTGGGAGTATTAGCTCTTCCAGAATATTAGAATCCAAGAGCCTGTAAGTTACTTAAAATTGGAGTCAGAATGGTGGTCTAAAGGAAACTATTGCCCTCTAGTGGACAAAAGCTGTATAGCAGAGGCAATATATACTGAGAAAAGAGTGCAGGGCAGTAAGTATGCTATAGAGGATTGAAGAGGAAGAACAGTAAAAATACTTGTAGTCTAAGAAGGGGGAAGGGGTGACAGGTATGGGAGCAGATAGTAAAGGCTGCCGGCTGTCCTGGCTGGTGAAAGTAAACTTACAACCTAGGATATCTCACACTAATTGTCTTAAGACTTTGGTTTAAAGTACGTACTTTACTTATAATTAAATTAAATTAAAGAGATGATAATATCTTGGACTTGGTATTAAACAACATGATTAACCACTGCAACATCCTCTCTAGTAAGATCCTACCACAAAGCAGTTATTTTCAAAGTCACCATCTCCCTTGACCCTCCCCTAGCTAGGGTCAAACAGAAAAACTTCTCCAAAGTTTATTACAACCTCCTGGGTGTAGGTCTAAACAGTTTCACAACCCCTCCCCTTTCATAGAAACTGGCACAGATGTCCAAACCACACCAAAGTACTATACAATCATTTATATAGCTACATGGAATCAGGAATACCTAACAGGACAAAATCCTCCTCCTCAAGGAAAAATAAACCTGTCTGGTGGACATCTGCAGTAAATATACTTTGTAATAAAAGGAAAAAAAAATACTGTCCATGACCTAAAAGGAGGAGGTGCCTAATTGTAAGCAATCTCTCCTTAGCCTGAACAAGCAAATAAGAGCACTAGTTAAGGCCTCCAAATCAAACTTAATTTCAAAGTGGCCACATCTACTAAAGACAATCATAAGGCCTTTTTCAAATATGCCCACAATCTCAAAGGAAGCTCAGAACTGGTGGTTAAGGACACCACATACACAAATGCTGTATATATAGCCAACCTGTTGACAGACAGGTTCAGTGAAAACTTCACCCATCCTCCCATCAATAAATCAGGACAGCCTCAGCAGCCATCCCCCCTCTCTTATCTCTAGGGAGCAAGTCATCACTGCACTCTCCATGGCAAGAAGTACAGCCTACATGGGACCTGATAACATCCCAGGCTGCATCCTACATGAACTGAGGCAGGAACTTGCAGCACCATTAGGCACCCTTTTCAACCAAAGCCTGAGTACTGGCTTCATTCCAGAGGAGTGGAGGATAGCTGCTGTCATCCCTTTGCACAAAGGTGGAGCATCCACCAATCCAAGAAATTATAGACCCATAAGCCTAACTAGCCTGATCTGCAAGGCCAGGGAATGGATTATCATGGACCTCATTAACAAGAGCATTGGCAACCTCCAAACACTTGATCCTACACAGTTTGGTTTCATCAAGGGGAGGTCATGCCTGTTTAATTTGGTTGACTTATTTGAGACAGTAACCAAAGGATTGGACAAGGGAAAGACTGAGCACACTGCCTACCTTGACCTGGCCAAAGCCTTTGATAATACTCCCCACTCGGGTATAGCAGATAAACTGTCTCAACTAGGCATCAATCCATATGTTACCAGATGGGTAACAAACTTGTTCACTGATAGAATCCACCTAGTCAAAATAGGGAAAGCTACTTCAAGCAGTAGACCCATAATGAGTTGTGCACCCAGGGGATCTGTCTTGGGGCCTGTTTTGTTTGGGATATACATTTCTGAGGTTCAGGCAAAATCCAGAGGTTTATGGCTAACAAGGTTTGCAGATGACTGCAAGCTGGGCACTGTCATGAATTCCCCTAGTAATGTGGACATCCTCCAAGAGGTTCTCACCCAAAACAAATGTTTGGTGTCAGAAACATGGTCTCAAACTGAATGCCAAAAAATACATTATCATCCCCTTTGGGGAGAGTGATGTCCTCAAAAATTATCACATTAATAAAAAGGTCCTAATCATGCAATCAGTCGTGAGGGACTTGAGTACCCAGATTGATAGCAACCTGACTTTTAACCACCATATTTTCTCCATTGTACGGAAAGCTTTCTACATAGCCAACCTCATAAGTAAGGGTATTTCATCCAGGGACAAGGAGTTCATAACATCCCTGTATTCTTCCCTTATAAGACCTGGTATTGAGTACACTACTCCTTTTGGCATGTACCTCACAGAGCACATGCAGCAGCTGGAGAGATCACAGAATCCAGGGCCTCAAACAGCTACCCTAGACAGATAGACTTAAAGCACTGTCCCTCTACTCAGTCTCATACAGACTCCTCAGAGCTGACATCTGTCTGGCATACAAAGCAACCTCAGACCCTGTCTTGATGGGACTGCAGCATATTCGCAAGTCAGGCTCCACTCGAGTAACCTGCACACACGACCTCAACCTGGTCTGTGACATCAATATGACTTGTTGGCAGGACAGATTTGTGTCCCAGAGACTCCCCTTTCTGTGAAATAGACTCGCTCTCCACATCAAGTAGAGTATCTCATTAACCATTTTTTAGTGCAACCGGGATAAATGGATAAAATACACCCCTGGGATTCCACCTGTGTCTCTGATGGAATGGGGCATTGGGTGCTAACTTGTTGGAACATGAGCTGAATTCTTGGCTCGGCTTGTAAGGGCCTCAGGGCCAATAGCCTAGGACCTTCCTATGATCCCATGATCCTATGATTACAGCTGCCATCCTTCTAACCTGCAACATCCACCTGATATAAACAAGTATAGTTGCCATTCCAACAATACAAAACAACACAAACACCAAGGGAGTGCTTACATGATGAGAACATCCCTACAGGCATCCAACTTTTTGGGATTCAGCAACTCTCATGAGTTCAGATCTCATTTGCATATTCACTGAGTTGAAAGCCTGAAATCTACACAAGATTCTACACGAAAAGTTTTTGAATACAGCCAGAACAGCAGCAAAGAGCCTACACGGTTGCTTTCTACTGTGTTGAATCGCTCCAGCCTCTTTCCCTGCTTCGTTTGCATGCTAATCGGCTGCTTATGCAGCTGATTAGCAGGACACAATGTTTATGTGGTGTCTGAAGGATTTCCATGGTTTTCCTGGGCATGCGCACCTCTACAAGGTGCTTACTGAATTTAAAATCTCCCTCTCCCATGTTCGCATCGTGTTGCAATGTGGACATAGGAAAAATGACCATGTGAGCTTTATTGAATTCCACCAATATGATGCACTATAGTGCAATAATACAAACTGATGAGCAGCTTGGTGATGGAATCTGTAAAGAGCTATGTTTTAGACAAAAGTGAGGTGCTTATGTTTGAATTACCATTACTAATAAGACATCATCTAGAACTCTATGTCAAGTAACAGGGCTGCTTTTTTAAGAGCATATGTACATTTGAAGTGGTAAATGGTCATTCAAACACTACAACAAAAGAGTAAATGACTTTTATGTATACACCTGCTCTACCCACAGATAGAACAGATGTACTATGACTGAGAGAAAAGGGGCACAGTTCAGAGTTGAATTATATTTATTCCAAGAGTAATGCAAGTTTTGCAAAATGTTCATCTAATTGACACATGGTAAACTGACACTGGATTTCATGAATATGTGGAATGACTGAAAAGATAGCAAGGCAAGATAGACAAATCTATAGTATTTGTGGTAAAAGATTAGACAGTGAGGGTGACAGGGATGCAGCGGGGGAGAGAGACACCTTGAGAGCAAGAGAGAGAGAGAGGGCAAGATCAGATTACAGAAATATACCATTACTTGTTGATAATTATATATTTCTAAGAAAATATATCGAAAAGCACAATTGAAAGGCTTTAAATGGCTATACACTGAATAATTAGTTCAAGCACAGCAATAATGAATGTCACATCCTTTATATGAAGTTGAAAAGAAAGAGTTTCCTTCCTGTTAGAAGACTAGTATGTCAGATGCAATTTATTACCCTATGTTTACAGATTAGCATGTCTGCTGATAAAAGAGGAACAAAATAAGTGTCTACCAGATGTCATGTAAGCCATGTTACTGCCATTCCCAGGAAACCACAATGTTATTACCAATCGTACACTGATGGCACTGATCATGTCACTTCCTTATACCTGTTTCTGCTATCTCTAAGACTATAAACCGAATACATGCTTCTGAAACAGAACTAAGACTTTTCTCAAAAACTGAAATCGGCCATGAATCATTTGGAACTTGCTTTCTTTCTTCTACTTGTAGTAGCAGGTGTTATGGTTAACGAAACTTACAATAATAGCCAATAAACAGATAATGATTCAAAGAAGTTGTATAAAAATTATGTTTTTTCAAATACCTTACAGTATGATTTATAAACTAATATAAATGTATCACTCTTCCTGAAAAACATTTTTATAGAAACAAATGTTTTACGAATAGTAGATTATTATTAAACAAGTTTATAGAAAATAGTTATTACTGTAAAAGCTGTACACATGAAATGATCAGCAAATTAGATGGTTCATATCCCAGTCAACATGCTGCGGTATCGAATTGCTAAATCTTATATGCATCTCAGTATTTTTCTGTATAATGCTCTTTCTTTCTT
This sequence comes from Protopterus annectens, assembly GCF_019279795.1. Lineage (NCBI taxonomy): Eukaryota > Metazoa > Chordata > Ceratodontiformes > Protopteridae > Protopterus > Protopterus annectens. Next base: position 795,633,169 of record NC_056735.1, read on the forward strand.
TCTTTGTGCATTAAATGTGCTATTGCATTACATATATATATAATGTACAAGTATACATTAGTCTTCACTGCACCTTCTCATCATCCACGTGTGACCTGTATATGCACACTTCCTTGCACACATTGTGTTTAATATGCATAATGTATCTGTCTCTGTCTGTTACCAGTGTTGCTCACTATCATGATGTGTATTTTTATCTGTCTTGCCTTAGGCCCAGTCATTTGCCACATATCTAGGAAATGGCAAACAGGGAACCATTTCAGATAACCGACATCAGTGTGGGGAATTCAGTAAACCTTATGTCACATTGTCAGCCTAACTATTTGGAATTTTGTAAATAATTATATGTCACTTGTAAATATTAATAGGACTTATATAGAAGTGTGACAGAAGGAGATACTGCCAGCTCAGCTATCTAGAATGTTGTAAATAGTTATATATCCTTTGTGAATATCGGCATGATGCAATTGCTTGTGTTACCACTGTGTTAGAACTGTATGACATATTGTACAGACGTGCGCTGAAGAGATATTTTGTAAAATACTGAGCAGATGTGTATATACAGTACTGTAGTTGTTAGGATATATATATATATATATATATATATATATATATATATATATATATATATATATATGTGTGTGTGTGTGTGTGTGTGTGTGTGTGTGTACTAGAACATAGAAGATTAACTTGCAAAACCTAAGAATAATTGAGGTTAAGTTACTTTATAGGTGGGCCATAAACAAAAGATATTATCTCTCAGTTTCAATGCAGTAGCAGACACAATGTCTAGAGCTAGAAATTGTTTGTATTATCTTGAAAGAGAAGTAATTACTAGGCTTGAGATGTGGAAGTGTTTATTTTCTTTATGACTTCCAGCAGCTGCACAGCTCTGTGCAAATGCCTTAGTCTATGTATTTTCAAAGGGAGATGCTAAATGCTACAATGGTGGTTTAGCTTGAGAACTAAAGTCAGGTGAAAAAAGAGATGCTGTGCTGCAAGCCACCCAGTACTAATATTTGATATTAACTTAAGAAGTCTCTGAGAGAGAGACTGGGCATTTGTATTTTGTCTCTGACCTGATAGGAACATCCACTCACCACTTCTGCCTTCTTGTTGCTCTGTAAATAAGTTAACTAGGGTACAGTAAATTATCTTAGATTTAGTTAATAACATAGTAAATATTAGTTTAGATGTTTTCTGTATTTGTTTGAGACTGTCCTGCAATGTTGTTTTCAATATTTCCTTTGATTTTGAACTCAGCAGTTACTGTGATGATTTGCTGAGTATTTTCTTGTTTTATTATTTATTATTAAATATATTTAAACATATCTTTATAGCTGATATTTGTGAGACATATTTAAGTTCTGAGACTGCTTGCATATTTACTTGGTACCACTGTGCAGGCCACTCCTAATAGCCTTGTTCATTGTCAGACTACCATTTGGATTAATAGTAACATCACACAGTAAGATTGAACACCCTTTGCTAAGGGCCTTACAGTAGCTGATAAGGAGTGACTGGTGGCAGTCCAAATTACCTTATATTCTGGGCAAAAGGGGGCATAGCTAGTAAACCTGTGCCAGACTTTCTCGGGTGTGTGTGTGTCCGTGCATAAATCAAATCTCAAAGAGTGTGTGTGTCAGCTACTTGGGCAGGGGCACAAAGCACTGGTTGGACAGAAAGGATGCTGAAAGTCTTGGCTTGACCACTCAGCTGAGATCTCATCTCTATAGTTGTGCCAGTGGGGTACTTATTGGGGATCTGGAGAAAGAGGGAGAAACCAGCCCCAGACTGACTGTGCTCTCTATGTGCTCTTAAGGGAAATTATACTTTACTGTGTGTGTACTTGTCATCCTCACAGTGTGTATATCCCCCACTGTTGCCAGTTGTGAGGACTGAGGCTCCTTGATTACTGGGCCAATGTTGGGGTGTCACACCTTACATAATAATTTCTTCTGTGTTTGCATTGCACCACAAACACAGAAACAGTGAGTTTTAGATTCAGTAAAGTTCATGTAGTGATGCACATGCCTGCACATTCACGCGCATCAACAGAAAGTTTCATGGGATGCAAATTTCAGCTTAAGTAGCTGAATTGTTTGCTAGTGAACATCGGAGCCTACAGAGAGACAAGAGCATGTAGAAGTGTTAAAATCTGGACAGAATGCTCATGAAAATCTACAAAATATGCATTAAATGGCCAAGGATGTACAAATGAATCAGGGAGACTGTCAGATTACTATAAATTAAAAAAATTTTGTCACAATTTTGCACAGTGTGCTGCTATGTGCAAAACATTTTAAAAGGAATAATATAACCATTATATAAAAGATGGGTATGATGTAGTGCCACAATACAGTACTAACCTGTCAGACTGCATTAACTGAAACTGGATATATTCAATTATTGCCCGTAGCACTTGGGAAATTATGGCCTGAGGTAGTGATACAGTAGGACCTTTACATTACATAATAGGAAGGCTGGATGTTTGCAATGCGACTCATATTTGCACACTGCTTACCTATGTCCAAACAGATAAAAGAGGGAAATGCGCATGCATGTACACTTAGCACAATAATCATGGATTTTTGCTATGCCTCTCATAGCTCTCAAGTGGCCAGATTTGTGAAGAATGTCCATATTTTTAAATCATATGTTTAATGTGTTCTTCATAAAATGTTGGTTTCTAAATTATTGTTAAATTATCTAGAATGATGTAATAAAATAATGACATACATTTGATGTGTGGATGTCATACCCTTCAGAAAATTCATGATAATGCAAAACCTGTTATTCCATCAGCATTCTAAGTTTGTAAAGACAATATTTAAATATTCACCCTATTTATTCTACTTTATTCCTACAGTAATTATGGTTTCGTCAAGATGTCTTGCTCTAACAGGTTGAGAGGTATTATGTCACATACATAGATCTGTGTTCTTACTGTTCTATATTTCCCAGATGCTTTGTGTGACCTAAGACTACATGTGGAAACATTGCAAACTAAGGGCACAGTATAACTATCTGTACAGAAACTTAATAACCATCCATGTGTTTCCTCATCACCAACCTCAGCAACAATCATTACTACCATGGGATCTCATTAATTCTACAACACATACATCTAACACAAAACAAAAGTGTAATATATGATGCTGTAAGCTCCCTCATTGACATGGCCATATAGCTGTGCTCACAGGCTTGCACTGTCAAAGTCAAACATCCAAATATGCTTAATAAGGGACATGTGTTGTTATACAGCAAGGCTTCTATACAGGATACTACTGCTAATGTACTAGCCTAGATGACACTAAGGAGTGATTTGCCTATGCAGGCCTCCCAAGCTGTTGTTTCCCTCATCCATTGACAATGTCATCTATTATAAGTTCACCTTCAGTGCTGTTGAAATCAGACTTGTCCCAAGGTGCATGTGTTACATACTGTGTTCTATAGTGTGTAAATTTAGAAAGGTAGTGGTTCTAAACTCACTGCAGTTAACTTGGTGTGTGTGCCTCCATAAAGAAGAGTGGAAGTGTGTATCCCACGCTGATTTGTAAAATGGTGGTATTTTTGTGTTTGCAAAATCATCCATTTGTAGCAGGCCTGCAACCTCTTGTCCCCCAGTGGGTATGCTGATGTCATCTATTATAAGATTACTTACAGTCCTGTTAAAGTCAGACTTGTGCCATGGTGCACGCATTATGTACTGTGTTCTGTAGTCTGTAAATTTAGATAGGTAGGGGTTCTAATCCCACTGCAGTCAACTTGGTGTGTGTGAGCTGTTGGTGGACATTATATAGAGCATTCTACAGCAGCATATGGGACACTGTCCTCTTGCCTTCAACAGACACTGTAGATGTCATCAACTATATCAGAATATTGGATATGTATTCATCACAACAGGCCATGGGCACCCACTGGCCTGGAAGACATGTAGATGTCATCTTATCCAATATAAACAAACAACAGTGACCTTTCTTTTATTGTATGCACAAACATCATGACACATGAGACCACATATGAGTCCCCATGGACTATGATGTCTGTGGATGATGTTGTAATCTGCATTGAGAGTAGGGTACAGGTTTAGGAGACACTGAAGAGGTGGAGTTATGCTATATAGAGGAGAATAATGAAGGGCATCAGGACTAACACAGAATATATGTGTGTGAATGAGAGGGAGGAGAGAACAATGTTGAGACCACAGGGAGTGGGGTTTGGAAAAAGTGTATGATTTGAAATACTTGGGATCAATAGTTCAGAGTAAGTCAGTGTGGAAGTGAGGTGAAGAAGACAGTGCACACAAGGTTGAGTGGGTGGAGAAGAGTGTCATGAGTAATTTGTGACAGATGAGTACAAATAACACTGAAAGGGAAGGTCTACAAGATGGTAATGAGACCACCTATGTTATATGGGTTTGAGACGGTGGCACTGACAGAAAGACAGGAGTCATAACAGGAGCTGGCAGGGTTCCAGATGTTAGGAATTGCACTGGGTGTGTTTAGGATGGACAGGATTAGTAATCTATATATTACAGTGTCAGCTCAGGTTGTACATCTTGGAGTCAAAGCCAGAGAGGTGAGATTGTGTTGCTTTGGAAATGTGCTTAGGATTGATTCTGGTTATATTGGGAGAAGGATGCTAAGGATGGAGCTGGCAAGTAAAAGGAACAGAGGAAGGCCTAAGATAAGGTTCATGGATGTGGTGACTGAAGACATGCAGGTGGTTGGGATGACAGAGCAATATGCATAGGAAAGGAGGAAATGGAAGCAGATGATTTGCATGGGCGAGTCATGACATCTGTTTATGTAGAAATACCCCCCCCCCGTACACTTGTGGTAGGAGTGTACAGTAGGAGTAGTTACTTGAAGGTTAGTGTTTCTGGACTCATTGTGAGTTTTAGCACTGTTTCTTTATATAACCTGCTCTGTTCTGGTTTATGAGTAGAAGCCTTAACACTTTACTGTCATACATACAGAAATGCCAGTACACTTACTTTTCAATACAATCAGTTGCTGCTATGTAGCAGAGCAGATCCTCAACAGCTCTAACTAGCTGTCATACCTTCTGTTACATAACAAAGAGCAATTAAACCACTTACCTCTCAATAGCAAAACTACAGATCCACCTTATGAAGGACCTCCTAATGTACACCCCATAGGTTAGTCTGCTAAGAATACCAGTCAGATCACATATCCCCATCCTTTTTGCATTCTCTATGCAGATACCAGGTTCAAATCTCCTCTCATTACCTATCATTTTCTCTCTGTTTCTTCTGCTACCCTAGTTGACATGATTTTTTGTACTCAGTACAGATAACACCTTATGTGGATAATTATAGGAGCACAAACTCACTTGCACAATCTTACGTGGATTTTGCAAACTGAAATGCCTTGGAATAAATAGTGTACTACCCCACAAGGGTCTGTTATGTCAGACCTGTTCCTTAACAATATTTGTGAGCAATGTAATGGCCCATGTGTAGTGCCTGCACTGTTAATCCAGCCATAAAGCAGTATGTTTAGAAGTTGGAATACCTACTGAACTCCATAAAGGAGGAGTTCTGTTCAAAACCATCATCCAGATAACAAGGTAACTATCCCCTCTTAAGGGATGGTATAATCAACCGTCCAAGCTCATGTTTCCATAAAGGAGATTGTCAGCTGTAATAAGTTACACTCTGATGCCCTGTCTACACATCTACACAAATGTATACACACAGCCGTGCCTGATAGGCTCAAAGACAGATCCACCGGAAGACACAAGCCATACTGGTGGATGTCTGTCATCACTACATTATACAGTAAGTGTAAGCTGCTGTTTACAAATGCAACATGTACAAAACAGTCCTGTAAGGCCACTCCCCTCAGTGTACCAAAACAAATCAGACACCTTGAAAAACCCTCATACAGCAACTATGCTAATAATTTATAAGATATATCCAGGGATAACCTTAAGCCTATCTTAATTTATATCTGCCAACTGATATATATATATGTATATATATATCACCCACATGAGTTTTGAACTAATTTTGGATAGTAGCGCACACATTGACCCACTGTAAATTCCAAACCTGCTAGCAGACGCAGTTAAAGTGCCCCCCCTCCTAACACCAAGCTTACTATGAGTGTGCATCATCACCTCCAAACTGTGGTATGTACAAACAGGAAGTTATCAATGATCTCTCCAAGACTAGGAGCACAGTCTCCATGGGACCAGATGTCATTCAGGACTGTGTTCTTCATGTGCTGCAACAGTGAGCTACTCCACTAGGCATCATATTTAACCACAGTCTGAGCACTACTCTGTTCCACACTGAATGGAATACAGTGACCATTTTGCAACCACATGATGGAGGGTAGTCAACATTCAAGTGAAATTATAAACGCATAACTGTATTCAACCTCTGCTGTAAGGCAATGGAAACAATTTGCATGCATCTTAGACAAAATGACATAGGTGACTTTCAAACAGTAGATCTGTTTCAGTTAGCTGTTCTCAAGGGTAGCTTGTGCCTGCAAAACCTGGGGGAATTCAAGACTCTGAGCAGAGACATAGACAAAGCTGTGCACTCAACCTATCTTGACTTGGCCAAGTCCTTCAAAACAATCCAATATTCAGTCTCAATGAGAAACAAACCAAGGTGAATACTACATCTTGTTTTATCAGGTGGGTTGCAAATGGGATCACAAAGCAACAACACTCAGTGAAAGTGGGAGATTTCACCTGAAGCAGCAGACCTGTCACTTGTGTGGTAACAGATGTGTCAGTGCTGTCTGTCCTCTTATTTGTCATATACTCCTCAAAAGTGCAAAACAAAACAGAGGATCTGTGACAAAACATCTTCGTGCCACTAATGACTGCTGACAAAGCCATGGGTGTATTAACAGCTCCACAAATGTGCATCACCATACCCTGTGGTAATAACAAATGTGCCTGCTTATTAAAATATAACCCCGAGTACAGTATTCCCCAATTCTGTATCAATATACCTTGGAACACATGTTGACTGCAACTTGTGTGTACTGTGGGGAGGAAGGCATTGTACATCTTACATATGATTAGCAAAGGCATTACATCAAGAACAATTTATGTTATCAATCTCTTATACTCAACCCTCATCAGCACTATTAATGAATATAATTCTCCCTTTAATATGAATTGTCCCAGGTACCTGCAGCAAGTTGACAGACCTTAGACATTTCTGAATAATAAAACATCAGAGGGTCTCCAACTTGTCCTCTGTTGACAGAATGAAGCAGCTGTCACAGTTTTCAGTGTCATATATATAGCTTTGAGGCAGATTATTTATTTATTTATTTTATTTTACATTTGTTGACTGGGCTAGTCCAACTAGATACATGTCCATTTTCAGTGGAGGCCCGGGGAGATAAGCTCCAAACTATGTTAAGTAACAATATTACAAAGAATAAATGAAAAAAAAATGAAATAGACAATAAAGACAGAAGACAAAAATACACATCAATAAACATTTATATACCTTTTCTTCATTGATTGAATTTCTGAAAGCCCCCCCCCCCCCAATGTAAGCAGAATGATTAGGTAAAAGGATAGACATTTGTCTTAGAGAAAAGTAGGAAAGGTAAGATGGATTTAGGTGGTTATTGGGTATGTTAAGGATTATACCCACTAGAAAAATAGAAATAAATGCATATAAGGTTGAAATGCAGGTGCTTGGAATAGGGGGAATATTCTTATTTTATAAATACAGGATAGTTTACAGGCACTAGAAAACAGGAGAAGATTAAAGCCAAAAAAGCAACACATTATATATGCATTACATGGCTGTCTGTGGCCCAAACTGGACAAATACGCTGCACATCCTTACATCATATTGGACTACAGTCACCTATTCCAGGGACCTCAATGTACACTATGACATACATAGGATTTGCTAGAGAGACACATACATCTCTCAAAGGTTGTCAGTCCTCTGCAGTAGGCTTCTAAACCATGTCAAGCAGAGCACATCCATTAACCTGTTTAAGCACAGGCTTGCTGATGTGAAAATGTTATATTGCATGGATCACTGCTGATTTTCACCTGGAATCGGGGGCTTCTTGCTAGAAGAATCATGGCCATGTATTATATCTGCCATTGCATATTATATTGTGATGTATTGGCTACGCTTCTAAACACGATAAAGCCAATACCCTAGTCATAGCCAATGAACCTCGTAACCTATATTGATGTCTATGAAAAAAATGATAGTGTATTACTGTTCTGATGAGATTTGTCTGCAGTTCTGACATACAATCCAGTGCTCAGAATGTGATGGACTGCCTTTGGATGTGCACACATAAGTTTGCACTAAACAATCCTTAAAGAGAACTTTAGATATATTAATGAGTCATATTTCATTGTCTGACTTCACAAGCCTTACAAAAACATCAACTAGAAAGTAGAGGATTATTATGCTACCAACTGCCTAAATGGCTAAGCACAATATAACAGATAGGTACAATTATAAGGCCAACATCAAAAATGGAGATATAAAATATGTAATAATTTAGGTAGTCACCCTGTGCATGAGACACTTAGTTTCTGTATCCCTGAAACCAAAAGATAGATGATACGGATGTGGCACAGTTATCATCACTAGCACAAGGTGTTGTGTGAGGGAGGCTTGGGCTGACACAAAATGCTGGAGTGTGTGTGTGTGTCAGTAAACAAGGGATGCAGGCAAGATGGACCCTCAGTGTGACACTGGTGTGTGTCGGCAGGAATACAGAAAAGCTCAGTGCTTGCACTACATGTCTGTATGTCAGAGAGCTGTGAGCCATGGATGTTAGAGATGACAGTTCATAGTCTCCACCCCTGAACATGAAAACTGGCTCTTCAAGGAGTTGCAATGACACTTCCACGCCGATGTCAGATGCTGTGTCACTGCCTGAAAGTAGGAAAGTCTTAAAGGTACACCACCACAAGCTTGCACTGTGTCAACAGCGATAAAAACACTCTTTAATCAAAGAAAAACAATAAAACTGTTAAAAACACATGAAAATCCCAGCTGAGATAAGTGATTTCAGCTTGTTAAGCCTTCTTCAGATCATAAATAACAAGTGCTGGGTAAAAACATATATATTGTGTGGCAGCCAATCCAGTGGCTTAAAAGTATTTTTTATTGGGTTCCCTTCAGAATGTCAAAATATTGAAACCTGGAATTTCATATAGTCAAGACCATATGATCAAAATTTCAGTATTTCGAAATTTTGAATGGTGATCTGCATACAGCATGGAATGGGGATTTCCTTTTTCCTCACTGTAGTACGATCTCGGAGTTGGTATATTTAAGTAGCCGGGGTGTGGAGGTGCATGGGGGCTTGCCTCCCTGCATAATCATTTTAATAGTTGTTTTTTTGGGGGGAGGATTTCATTCAGAATTTCGATATTCCAAAACGGCAATCATATGGTGTTGTTCATATGACATTGAATTTTTCAGAATTTCGAGATTTCAAAGTGAATACTTTTTATCCTGTCAGCAGTGTACCTCTTAACTCTTAGTCCTTGTTAAGAAACAAACTCTGCACAAGATCTAGCTTCCAATCAAAATCCTTTGCGGTTGCTGCAGTGTCCTCAATCAGGTACATACACTCTCTGTCCTTTACATCTCTGCACTAAGAGAAGGTTAACACCCTGTAGTGTATAAGTACCAATCAAATTCTTTAAATATTGTTTCCTTACAATCACTGGTGCAGCCTATTAGAGAACTATTACCAAGGCTTCAGCTAATCTTGTAAACACTACTATTTCTTCATTGTTCACAAGAAATTTTCCATTACTAACCTGCTGTAAAAAGCAGACAATGTTAACCCATTGAAGTGGTTTTACAACTTTTTAACTTAATTTTAATATTTTTTATTTTTATTATTCCTGTTCATCTATGCTGTCTATTAGCAAAAGCTTCTTAGTGAAGAGAGGAAAAAAAAAAAAACAAATTAAGCAAGGTATCCTCATTGCTTCAGATGAGGAACAAAAACCATGCAGAAAGGTTCTCATCCTGGTTCTCTGCATATACTTTTTTAGTTCAAAAGAAAGCATTCAAGACATTGGCAGAAAAAGACACACTTAGGGTAGGTCCTATTGTGTCCCCAAGTTTACCGTATACTCCAGTAAGGAGTTACAACCATTACAAGGACTGTCCTTATAGTAATTGTAAGTTTGTCTTGCATTAGCAGGATACAACTGTATCTTTTATTATTTACGTTTATTGTTTTATTGTTACCAAGTGCCATCCTCTAGTCACAGCCAGAGGATGTACTAATAGAAACACAACTCATTGGACACAAGAAGTCTCAGATATATCCTGTTGATGAGAGGCTACTAATTAGTTCCACCCTCAGAATATGAGGACAGAAACCCTTTGTGAACAGGAAGAAGGGGAGCAAAGGGGGGAGGGAAGGGGGAATATGTGTGTGTGTATATATATATATATATATATATATATATATATATATATATATATATATATATATATATATATGGATCTAGGACGTTTGCTCGACTGAGCAAATGACAGAAATCCAAACGGCCGGGCATACTTACGCAAAAGTGCTTTTCACCGAAGAAGCACTTTCGCGTAAGTGTGACTGTTGCCGAGGCTGTACTATGGTACGGGTAAGGAAAATTTCCCTTTTCCCCACTGTTGTGTGGTTTCGGAGGGAGAATATTAAAGTAGGGGGGCTGTGGGGGGGCACAGGGGGGGTGAAGCCCCCCCTGCTAAAATGTAAATGTAGTGTTTTTTTTTGGTCACACAATTTAACGAAAACACTTTTTCGATAAAAGCACTTTCGTTAAAGTGTGTTCGGGTTTTATGGATTTGGACATTTGCTCAGTTGAGCAAAAGTCCTATATATATATATATATATATATATATATATATATATATATATATATATATGGATCCCCTTCAAAACATCTAAACTTCATAACATCAAAGCTCAGAGCATTGAGACCATAACATCTAAAACCATAACGTCTAAAACTTAACATCGAATTTCATAACATTGAAAGTTTGCATCACAACTTCAAAACCTACAAATCACATGTAAATAACATTCCTTCCACCTAAAACACCATCAAAGAAATAAACACACTTTGTACTACATTTCTGCAGGAGGGCAAGCCCCTCTGAACCCACCACACCCCCCGTAAATTAAATATACCAACTCCAAGATCGCACTACAGTGGGGTTAGGAAATTAACTCTGAGAGCTCACTACAGTGGGGTTAGGAAATTAACTTTTTCCCAACTGTAGTGCGATCTTGAAGTTGGTATATTTAAGTTGAGGGGTGTGGGGGCAGAGTCCCCCCACATGGGGACTGCAGGGGGGCTTGCCCTCCTGCAGAAACGTAGTACAAAGTGCGTTTACTACTTTGGTGCTGTTTTAGGTGGAGGAGCTGTTATTTACATGTAATTTGTAAGTTCTGAAGTTGTGATGCAAAGTATCAATGTTATGAAATTCGATGTTATGAGTTTTAGATGTTCTGGGTTTAGATGTTATGGTCTCAATGTTCTAAGCTCAGATGTTATGAGCATTCAGTCTTTTGAAGGAGATCCATTTATATATATATATATATATATATATTTACTGGCTTGAATAATACAAACAATACAATCTCAAAACTATGCGGGGATAAAAATAAACCAATATAAGCTAATGTTGGACTGGTGCTATAACTGCTTCCCATCTCTATGCCTTCCTGAATATAAAACTCTGTGCAATCAGAGGGGAGTAGAAGTCTCCTCAACTCACATGTAATACCTAAGTTCTCAAATGCTTATTACAACTTAGCTTAAAAGAATGATGTCAGTTCAATTAACAATTAAGTGTCTATTCTTTAGAACTGGTTTCAATGAGGTCATAATATTAAGACCTGGTGTTCGGTGAGCTTGCAGATTCATAATCCAACCTATTTCACAAATTTCTGTGAGATTTTGTATGTCTCCACATCTAAGATTGGTTGATATAGTTTTTAAAACTTTAAATGTAAATGGATGGTTGGGATTATGCACAACGTGGCTTGCGAATGCATTTGTTGTGTCTTTATGTCTGATGTCTCTTAGATGTCATAGTTCCTTTCTTTAAACTTTTGATCCATTTTGCCTGTATAAAAACCTGGGCATTTCCCACAAGTTAAGTAATCTAGATGGTTGGTAATAGAGGTGGCTACTGCTTTTACTGTAAATTCTTTTGCTGTTATCGGATGTTTAAAGTTTTTTTTTTTTTTAGAGTCAATAAAAGAACAAGCTTTGCACATTCCACATCTGTGGGTGCCCTGGTGTAGGACACTTTTCTTTTTATGGAGACCATCTTTATTACAAAGTAACCTTTTGATGTTCTTCTTGTTTTGGAACACAAACCTAAGCTGTTTGTCTACTATATCCTTAATCTTATCATCCTCAGTTAGGGCAGGCCAAAATCTCTTTACTATTTCACAAATCCCTTTGTTATCAGTATTGTAAGTAAGAAGACAGTTTAGTCACCAAGATTCATAATTAATGGCTTCATTGACCTCATCACATGTCTGCTTGGAAAAATATGGGTGTCCTTTAGTGCCTCTTATAATTCCAGTCATCAACAAGATATATCTAGGACTTTTAGTGTTCGATGGGTTGTTTTTCTATTAGTACATCCTTTGGCTGTGACTGGAGAATGGCGCTTGCTAACAATAAAACAATAAAAATAACTAATAAAAGATATAGTTGTAGCCTGCTAAGGCAAGATAAAGTTACAATTGCCATAAGGACAGTCCTTGCAATGGCCATAACTCCTTACTGGAGTATACGGTAATCTTGGGGACACAACAGGAGTTACCCTAAGTGTATTCTTTTCAGCCAATATCTTGAATGTTTTCTGTTGAACTAAAAAACGTATATGCAAAGAACCAGGACAAGAACCTTTTTGTGAGGTTTTTGTTCCTCATCTGAAGCAATGAGGAAACCTTGCATTATTTGTTTTTTTTTTTTTTTTTCCCCTGTTCACTAGGAAGCTTTTGTTAATAGATAGCATAAATGAACAGGAATAATAAAAATAAAATGCTAAAATTAAGTTAAAAAAGTGGTAAAACCACTTCATTAGGTTAACATTGTCTGCTTTTTACAGCAGGTTACTAATGGAAAAGTTCTTGTGAACAATGAAGAAACAGCAGTGATTACAAGACTGGCTGAAGCCTTGGTAATAGCACTCTAATAGGCTGCACCAGTGATTGTAAGGAAACAATATTTAAAGAATGTGATTGGTACTTATACACTACAGGGTGTTAACCTTCTCTGAGTGCAGAGATGTAAAGAACAGAGAGTGTATCTACCTGACTGAGAACACTGCAGCAGCAGCAAAGGACTTGACTGGAAGCTAGATCTTGTGCAGAGTTTGTTTCTGACCAAGGACTAAGAGTTAAAAGGTGCACTGCTGATAGGATAAAAAAATACTTTTAAACCACTGGATTTGCTGCCATACAAAATATATGTTTTTACCCAGCACTTGTTATTTATGATCTGAAGAAGGCTTAAGAAGCTGAAAGTGTTTATCTCAGCTGGAAATTTTGTTTTTTTTTAACATTTTTATTATTTTCTTCGATTAAAGAGTGTTTCTATCACTGTCGGCACAGTGCAGAATCATGGTTGTGTACCTTGAAGACTTTCCTACTTTGTTGTTCCACTTTGGGATACCTTATTTTGGTCATTTATTTTGTTGTCTTAGTTTTACTACCTGAAGGTGACCAATATCTGCTGGACATGCTCCCTTCATGGGAATGTCCAGGACCATGACTCCATGGCCTACTATGTCTGAGTGTAGACAACACACTGTCTGATGGAGCAGTGGATGTACTGCCAGGCTGGGAGCTTGAGCGGGCATGGCCACTTTGGCTCTCAGCAGATGTAGTTGCTGACCTACACCCATGAGGTCGACGTTCCCCACCCAGCAGATTTTCAATCGCAGACAATGTGCGTTCCATGATAGATACTCTGTGCTCATGGACATATCCCATTCATACATGTCATTGAACCAATCCAGTGCATCAACAACATGGTGGAGGCAGTCACAGATGACAGACTGTGCCACATCCAGTACACTGAGCATTCTTCTGGAATGCCATTCTGGACATGCCTATGCCTGCATTACTTCACTAAACATATGTTGAGTGACATGGGAAGAGACACCTGCACCAGGTGGTGGAGGGACTGCAGTCCTCCCATGAGCACACCTATCAATCTGTCTGTGTGGCACCTTGGAAACAGTATTTTCTGCAGACAGTGTCAGCAGGCACTGAAGCTGTGGTAGCCACACTTCCCTGGTCTATGTCTTTACCCTCCAACTGTCCCATATTTGTGGCCTCAGTTTACTGGGTATGTGTAGACATACTGGCTGTGTCTGGGGATCCTGAGGGGGCACTGCATGTCAATTTCTGTGTCAGATTCAGCCTCTACAACCCCTGACTGTGCCTCACTATGGCCACCATCATCATCAGACTCTGAAGAGACACTGACATCAGGTGGCACAGGGGACACAGAACTACTTCCAAGTTCACCTGTGATAAAAGGAAGGAAAACAAGATGACATTAATACCTGCACTAATATGCTGCAATATATGTTAAGAAATGTACACTGCTGTCAGTATTTCACACATTAAAACCTATCAACCATGTAACAATGTGTGGACAAAGCCATAAATAGTGGGTGGACAAATGTGACATGATGTTGTTGTCTTTTGGCTTTTCCTGGTTAGGGGTCACCACAGTGGAACTCCGGTCCGCTAATGATTGGCAATAGATTTTCACAAATGCCGAGGTGCCAGCTTGATGTTCAACCTTCAGCAAAGGCACACCCATTTACGCATGTCTTTCGAATGCCCACCCAACCGTGAGGAGGACATGCAGACTCAACACAGAAGGCACTCCCTGCACTTCAGCCGAGAATTGAAAGGGAGAACCTCTTGCTGTGAGGCAACAATGCTACCGCTGCACCACCAAGGCTATAATAATGCCCCTATAAACCAAGACAGTTGATAGAATAACAGGTTTTGCTTCACCATGACATTTCTGAAGGTATGCATTATGAATGCAAGATCTGTGTCATATTATGTAATGTCTGCAATTACTTGTCAGTAATCTGCCAGTTACTATGATGTTAAATATGGGACAGAAGCTGCACCCAGGATTTCTTGCTTTTCTCTGTGCACCTTCTCCTGGCTGTTTTTAGGTTCATAGGTTCATAGGTAGGTACTAGGCTATCTGCCTGAGGGCATTTATAAGCCTAGCCAGAGTGTGTCGGCTTTCGCTACCCCATTGATTAATTAACTGAGCCTCTGTCAAGCAGAGCCAATGAAGTGATCCCAGGGGTGTATTTTCTGTTACCCATCCTCTCATCAAGGTTTCTCTTGTAGAGTGTTAGTGAGGGGCTCTACCTAATGTAGTTTGAAATTTTGTTCCAAAGCATGGGGAGTCTCTGCGACAGGAATCGATCCCTCCAGCATGTTCTATTTGTTGTTGTGGTGAGGTTTAGCTCACTAGAGCATGTGGCTTGCAGTGACTTGGATTTCTTTAGGTGGAGCATGTCCATCACTTCTGAGTTGGACATGGCTTTGTAAGTCAGGCAGAGGTCACCTCTGAGTAAGCGATATGCCACTGAGTACAGCCAGAGTTTTTTCAGTTGGGCTATATAGGACATATGTTTGAGGCCAGTAATCCTCTTGGTGAGGTACTTTAGTGGTCTTTCCAGCCACTGGAAATATCTTGTGAGGTACATCCCAAATGGGGCATTTTTACTCTCCGATGGGTCTGATGAGTGACAAGTAGAGAGGCACTATAACCTCTTTATTTCTAGATGTGAACCTTTTAGTAATTAGATGGTCCAGATAGAAGGATTTTCTAACTACTTTGGCAATATGATTGTCAAAGGAGAGATTACTATCTACCTGGGTCCCCAGATCTCTTATTACCTCTTCTGTCTTAAGTGGGTTGCCACCTATGTGGAATTCGTGGGTGTTTTGTTTTTCCCAAATGGGATGACTATGCATTTTTTGGCATTTAGCTTGAGGCCATGACTTTGACACCAGGGGTCTGTCTCAGTAAGGCCCTTTTGGAGGATGTCCATGGCAGCCGGAGAGTCAATTATGGCTCCCAGTTTGCACTCATTGGTGAACTTGGTTAGCCGTAGTCCTCCTGTGTTTGCCTGTACTTCTGAGAAGTATATGCCAAACAGTAGGGGTCCCAGGACCAAGCCTTGTGGGACACCACTTGTGACTGGTTTAGAGTTGGAACTGGAGCCTGCTATTCTTACTGTGTGAATTCTGTCTGTAAGCCAGTTGGCAACCCATCTCATGATGTAGGGGTTTATGTTCAGGCTGGTGAGTTTTTCTGTAGTACCCGAGTGGGGAATGGTGTCGAAAGCCTTAGCGAGGCAAGGTAGGCTATGTGAACAACCTTTCCTTCGTCTATGGCCTTGGAGACTGTCTCAAAGAAGTCAACCAGGTTTAGTAGGCATGATCTGCCCCTAACAATGCTGAACTGGGTCGGCTGGTTGAGTTTTGTCTCTGCCTAACATGGCTCCAGCTTCTGAGCCAGGTCTCAGTGGTGACAGCATTCAGGATTAAAAGTCCTATACTCCAGTTTGGTGTTCACCTCTCTTTTGTGTACATTTTGTTTTCAGTCCTGCCATTACCACTGTCTTCCTTTTGATTTTCTGATGTCTTCTTTACCATTTTGTTCCCCCTCCCTCATTATGTTACCCACACACTGTTAAAATTATCTGCCCTTCTGCTACATAACCTACCCCTGATACCTTGTCTTACTTTCCTTACTTCCTTTTTCAACTTTCCTTTCTCTAAAAAGAAATGGGCAACGGTCCCACAGAAAAAAAGAAAATGATTAGTCCTCCTATCCCACCACTATTCTGTTCATTCTTTATTTGCTTACATTCTTTTCTACTTGCTGCTTGCTTTCCATTTTCAAGCCTGTCCTATCATTTAATCTGGTGTAAATAGATAAACACAGCACACACTTTCCCAAAAAGGACTTATAAATAAATTCTCTTTTTGTGATCATACTATGTGCGATGGGTCACAAAAACGCACCCTTGATGTTTTTATATAACAAGCAAGAAATGGGACTTCTCATTGTATAACAAAATTAAAGTCCAATTTATGTTATGAGCAGTGTATATTGCCATTGGTGATGTCTCTCAATTGTCTATTTTTTGTGGAGTGTCCAGATTTTCGCCTCTTATTTTTCATCTGTTATTCGGTTTACCTTCATATAGTCAATCACACATGATCGACCGGCCACTTAAGCATACCGTTTCTGCGAAACCGAAACCGCAAAACATTCAAAATATCAAAATAATATCAAATTTGACATTTCCAGCCATGCCACACCTCCACACCAGTGCTACCATGGGTCAAAAAGGGGGTGATGTTTTGCCGTTCGGTTATGTGGAATTCGACTTCGGAGACATTTGCACTTCGGGTTTCACGGAAGTGGTTCCGCCCATAGTAGGATCGGCAATATGAAGGTAAACCCTGTTATTCATAAAATATGTGGTTTTCTTGCAAATCATTGAGGACTGAAGTCACTAAACATCATACTTATTTATTTAATATTAGTTTATCGGGAAAGTCCAACTTGGAACAAAGCCAAGTTTCAGCAGAGGCCCTGGAAGAAACGCTCCAGATGCATGCCTTTGTAACATGGGAGGAAACCACAACACCTGGAGGAAACCTACAAAAACACAGGGAGGACATGCAGACTCTGCACAGAAGGCACTCCAGCCAAGAATCAAACCAGAGAACCTCTTGCTATGAGGTGACAACGCTAACGCTGCGCAATTGTGCTGTCCATACATTTGTGTTCCAAACTTCATACCCTTCAGAAAATGTATTGTAATGCAAAAGATATTATTCTAACAATTTTCTAAGATTATACAATCAATATTTAACACTTGTTCTTAATTTTGATGATTTTGACCTCCCCCATTATTTTTAGTTTGTCAAGATTTCCTGTACCTTTAGGTCAAGAGGTAGGACACTGGTTGCACAAAAGAGCTTAGCACTCTTGCATGGCAGTTGTGAAATGTAAAATGAAGCAAAGATTATGCTTTTTTCCTGATTGTTGTCATTGCTGAACTTGTTAACTACTTGCTTTGTAGACTTTCAGTGCAAAGAGTGGGATGTTCCAATCCTTTCTTGGTTATATTTTTGTATTTTACTTTTCTGCCCACATGCTGTCCAAGTGTAACATTCCACTGGTAAGTGTTTCCCCGACTACTTTAGTGTGATTTCTGCAATGGCTTAACTTTTTAATATATTAGGTTCCTGTCCCTTGAGACCTATCTTTTGATTTCTGCTTCCAGTCTGTTCTTGTATAAAATTCCCCTGATATGGGTTTCCAAGATCCCTTCAGTAAGACCTTTGTAATGATTCAAACTGTTAAAGCTGTGCTTGAGATTATGACTGAAGAAAGTTCTGGGCTCAACTGCCTTGAGGCCTATTTTTTTTTTATTCTTGCTTCCAGTATGTCCTTGTCTAAGATTCCACCTGATATGTGTTTCTCTGACTCAGTCAGTATGACTCACGAAATACCAAAAAACAATTCTATAAGTACCAGCTCTTCAGAGGAGATGCAGTCAAATTCTGTTTAGCACTTTTGTTCTTTTGTAATAATCCACACAAGAACTTCATCAGAATCTAACAAACAACTCAAACATACTGTTTAAAAATGGAGGCAAATAAGTCATGTGGTATGCAAACAATCAAAGTCTGACTTTAGGTAATAGTAAGTAAAAAAAGTGCCTGAACCAAAATACTTTGTATCAGATTTAAGGCAGACTAGATACTATTTAAAACTTTTGTACTGACAAGAAACATTTAATATTAACATGATCATTGAGCCCAGGATATTTGTCAGCTCTTAACCTGATTTGCAAGCAAGATTTTCAGCACTCAAACCGTACCTTATAATTTGCTGAAAAGTTCTCCAAACTGACAGTTTCTAGTACAATAATAGTGAATTTCTTAAAACAAGAGCAAATCACTGAATGTTTTCTAACACATTGCTTTGATATTTATTTTTCACTGCTAGCTTATGACCGTAAATTCTGCAGGCAAATTTTCTGAATGTTTTTCCTACGTAGAAATATGGGCATGTTTCACATTGGGCAATATAAACCACTCCAAATGAATTACAGTCAAATCTTCCAAGGGAACAAAAGGATAGGTCAAGGGCTCGGATCTAAGTGCAGGAGGTATTACTTATGAACATGCATTGCTTGCATCTCCCTCATTTGAAGGTGCCTGGGGTGAAATGTGCAGTGTTTTTGGGACAGGAACCTCTTTCCAAAAAGGACTTAATGCTGTACAATCTATTAATATGTACACACAAGACATTCTCCTAAAGTTCTTGCCAAGTCACTATTACCTAGAATGACTGTTTGGAATTCTGAAAGTACACAAAAATAAAGAAAATCCCCCTTCAGACCAGTAGTCACTGTAGATGACTATAAGATGGAACCCATTTCATGGTTTTTAGATCATTTATTGTACCCCATTGTGCAGGTTTCCAAATTTTACTTGAGAGACTCCTGGCATTTATTAGAACTGTTGAGGAATGTACAGATGCCTGTGGAGGGGTGTGTTTTTACAGCTCTTGATTTTGTGTCCCTATATACCTGTATGGAACAGAATACAGGGATTAAATTCATAAGGAACTATTGAATCAACTGTATCAACTTTAACAATGGTTTGATTAACACCATTTATACTTTATTGGCTCTAGTACTGGATAACAATTTCTTCACTTTTGCTGCCAAACTTTACAAGCAGAAGACAGGGGTTGCCATGGGAGCAAGGGTAGCCCCTGTCTTTGCTAACCTTAAAATCCCACCCTTTGTTCTCCAAGGTCATCTTCTACAGGAGATACATAGATGTTTTGGTCTCCTTATGGAAAGATGACAAGGAAGAATTCAAAAATGTTTACTCCCACATCAACAACAGCACAGCTTTTTTTGAAATTCACCATGAGTGGTTATGGGAAAAGATTAACTATCTGGATATCAACTTGAAGTTGGACATGGCTAACTACACCACAGTGAGCAAAATCTAGAGAAAATAAACTTTTGTTACCCAGTATTTGCATAAGAAGAGTATGCATCCATTCCATATGAAGAAAGGAATTGCTAAGGACAATTTATCAGATTGAGCAGCCGCACAAACAATGAGGACACCTTTCTAAAGGAGGCTATAACTCTGAGATCATTCTTCTTAGCATGAGAGTACGACCCCGCACTGGCTGTTGAAAATCCAGCGTGCAGTTTCACTGCTTAGGTTAGACAGAGCCAAGCCTACTGTATACAAAGTTGCAGTGGAACAACTTTTGGTGGAAGTTTACACACCCACTCCAAAACAAAACTCAGACTCTGCTTTTAGAAGAGCATTCCCTTTACTAGTCATGGTTGACATGAATGTAATAAAAGAAATCATGGAAAACAATTGGTAAATCATTCTAGGTAATTGTGACTTGGCAAAAACTTTAGGAAAATGTCTTGTCTGCACATATAAAAGACCGTACAAAATTAAGTGCTTTTTGGAAAGAGGTTCACGTTCTAAAAACACTGGATGTTTCACCCCATGCTCCTTCAAATGCAGGAGATGTAAGCAATGCAGGTTCATAAGTAACACCTCCTGCACTTACATCTGAGCCCTTGACCTATCCTTTTGGTGCCTTGGAAGATTTGACTCTAATTCATTTGGAGTGGTTTATATTGCCCAATACTTCTATGTAGGAAAAATTTTCAGAAAATGTGCCCCAGAATTTACGAGCATAATCTAGCAATCAAAAATAAAGATCAAAACAATGCATTAGGAAAACATTCATTGATTTGTTCTTGTTTTAAAAAATTCACTTTTAGTGTACTAGAAGCTGTCAGTTTGGAGGACTTTTCAGTGAATTATAAGGTACAGCTTGAGTTCCAAGAATCTTGCTGGCAGATCAGGTTAAGAGCTGACAAATATCCTAGACTCTATGATCATATTAATATTAAATGTTTGTTGTCAACACAAAAGCTTTAAATAGTATCTAGTCTGCCTTAAATGTGATACAAAGTATTTGATTTAGGAACTTTTTGTACTGCTATTACTTAGACAGGCATTAATTGGTTGTTTGCATACCACATGACTGTTTTGTCTCGGTTTTTATGAGTCCTTGTGTGGATTATTAAAAAAGAATGAAAGTGTTAAATAAAATTTAACTGCATCTTCTCTGAACAGCTGCTTCTTGTGGAATTATTCTTTTGGCTTTATGTCCTTTATTCTATGCCATTTTGGGGATTTTATGACTCATGCAATATCTCACTTTGTTAATGTTATGCTTAAAAGAATATCCCTGAACAGGCTAATGAGTTAACATCTTCTGCAGGTTGATATTTTGTTTTTCATTGCATTTATTTGATCATATTGGTGCACTGATAAAATAAAAATGTGATGATGTTCTGAGTGGTGTAGGTCACTATATCTTGTTACTTTACTTTATCCCTACTAGTCTGTCTGAGTTTCATACTGTTTATGTTCAGGTATTTCAGTTGTATATCTGTGTGGATGTGTCATACTTCTTTCTCCACTGTTCTCTGCATCCCTGCTATGTGCACCAATTCCCTTTGGAGTCATATGTCAGTTTATATTGTTTTGCTGCCCTACCACCAATTCTAGACACAACCCTTAGCTATCATAGCCTTATAATGGCCTACAAAACATTTTGCTGAATATCTGTTTTCCTGAGTCACAACAATAATTTCTCACCTTAGTATTAATTTCTGTACACATAGTTTTTCAATGACTACACTAGATGCTGAGTATAAGTCAATGTTTACCTGTTGCATTGCAAGGGTGGGGTGAGAGGGGTGACTGCCCAGGCACAAAGTGTTGTGGGCTCAATCAGCAAGTCCCAATCTGTCTTTAATGCAATACCAGCTTTTTAATGCTGGTATTGCATTTGTGGTAAAATCTGAGCATTCTAGTGCTCTGTAGTGGTCTAAACTGTAGCACCTGCTTATTACATTGTAGGAAGTAGTTTGCTACATGTTTTTTCTAAAATCTGAGTACTATAGTGCTCCATGCAGGCAGGGTAGTTGTATATGTTGCAACTGTTCACTACATTTGCAGCAAGCTGTCTGCTACAGTTTAAAACGATTTTTTTTTTTAATTAAAACAAGAGCACCATAGAGTTCCATGCAGGCTGATTATAAACTTTAGCAACTGTTTGGTACATTTGTAGCAAGTTGTCTGCTACAGTTTAGAAAGACGATTTTTTTTAAACTAAAACAGTGCTATAGCGCTCTGTACAGTCATAGAATGATTTCCATAGTACAGTAGACACATGGTGGCAAAGGACAAGTCACTGTTTACATGCTACATTTGTTGCAAAAAGTTTGCTACAATTTTAAAAAAGACTTTTTAATAGAATAAGATGAAGGAGGGTTGGGGGTAGGGCACAGAAATGGGACTTGAATTGCTGACACAGGAGGAATGTGGGGGGGTGTCATGCAATTGGCCACCTGGTTGGTGTGCCAGTAGAAGGAATATATTTTTTGTGCACTTTAATGAAGGGGATGGGGAGTCTTTAATAAACTGATTCTTGCAATGGGCTTATTACAATGACGTGTATTTTTTTCCTCTTCACTTGAAAATCCGATTGGAGAGGGTACTGGGTCATAGCACTGGCCCCAGGGTACTAGTTGTACCAGCTATGCTTCTGTTTACAACAGTTGTTTATACCTTACTCCTGCCATGGACTTGCCCAACACGATCTTCCCACAGATCTCTACCATGGCTGTGATGAGAAGCTGGCCTGAATTCATATATGGATACTTAAAGAATAATGAACCTCAGAGGTCTTCATGCATGCATTGTACACAGTGCTGATTTGATTCTGAATCCCTGGTACTATTTTTAAAAAATGTTTTTCACATCCATTTATGTCAGTTACATTACCACAGCAAGACTACACCTATCAATGTCCATATTTTGTATATCTCATAAAATCTTCCTTGAGAAGATCACTAGTATTCACAATAATTAGTTTTCTTAAGTTTCTACTTGTATACTCAGATGTTCTGCTAGTATGGCTAAATGAATTTATTTGTTTATTCATTGAGTTGCTTCACTTCATTTATTTTTGCTTGCAAACAAGTTGAGAAACCACATGGGATACTGATCTGTATGTTTGCACTGAGGACCATGATACAGCTTTAAAAAAATAAAATGAGGTTTAATTTCTGCTGATCTCATGACATAATTTTACTCAGTTAAAAAGATGCACATATAACAACAAATTATTTGTATATATATATATATATATATATATATATATATATATATATATATATAAAACTACAGTAGAATTATGAGCTACCTGACACAAAATACAGAGAGACATAGAGGTTTGTTTGAGATGGGAAGAAGTTGCCCGATCTACATTCTAAAGGCATTTCTTTTTTCTATATTGCTGTAAGATGTTTATCTGCAAAAAATATTTGCATAGTGTTTTGCTGAAAAAATAGAATTGCAGTCTCTTTTCTTATAATAGACCACCATTCAACAAGTGCCAGGTATCTGATTTTGATTAACATATGGAACAAAAGCAAAGGAACCTACTATACATGTGGTCAATACAACTGGATATGTTAAAACTTTTATCATTAAAGCTTTATGTACCCATCAGGAAAAGTCATTTCAATTAGTTAGAATTAAAACACATTGGAAACAAAAGATGTGTTTTTTTTTTGTCTCTGCGGGATGACAGAATTTTACGACCACACATTATAGCTACCTAAACATAACAAACTAAGCAAACTTCCCACTTCTCAAAACCGAGGTGGAATCCTTCAAAGCCCCAGGCCAGTGGAAAATAAGGCCCAAACCGCAGAATCCTTTACAAACGCATTCTATGGATACCTACAGGAATGCATGGATTGTGCTATCCCAAATAAAACCAAGACACACTCCTCCAAGGGCAGGAGACCTGTCTGGTGGACCCCGGCCATAAATAAGCTGTACAGCCAAAGGAGGAAGCTACTACATGATAGAGCAAAATCCCTGAAAGGGAAGGCAACTCTGATCAGTACTAGCAAGAAATTACGATCCCTCATAAAATCATCTAAGGCTAGCTTTGAAAGAAAAATTGCACAAAACGCTAAAGATACTCACAAGGCCTTCTTTAGTTATGTCAGAAACCTGGGTGGAAACTCCCCGATATGCACTGAGTTAGTGCAAAATTACAAAATATACACTGAACCCACAGACATTGCCAACATCCTGGCAGACAGGTTCAGTGCAAACTTCTCCCCCCTTCCCCCAAATGAGCAAATGACTATCCCAACTTAGTTTAGCCTCCCTGACATCACAGATGCACAGGTGAGAGCTGCCCTCTCCAAAGCAAAAAATACAGCATCAATGGGACCGGACGGTGTACTGGGCTGTGTTTTGCATGAGCTCCAAGAAGAACTGAACCCTCACTTAAAATGACTATTCAGTCTCAGCCTTACAACAGGATATGTACCCAAAGAATGGCATACAGCAACAGTGGTCCCACTCCATAAAGGTAGTGCCACAACAGACCCCGGAAACTATTGCCCTATAAGCCTAACTAGCCTGGTCTGCAAAGCTATGGAGTGTATCATCATGGAACTCATAAACAAAGACATTGGGAACCTCCAAACACTGGATCCTACCCAATTCGGCTTCATTAAGGGCAGATCTTGCCTCTTGAACCTGGTCAATTTCTTTGAAACAGTCACCAAGGCCATAGACGAAGGGAAGGTAGTCCACACAGCCTACCTTGACCTTGCAAAAGCCTTGGACACAATACCACACTCGGGCATCATAAATAAGCTTACCAACTTAAGTATCAACCCCTATGTTACAAGATGGATTGCAAACTGGCTTAGTGATAGAACCCACATGGTCAGAATTGCAGGTGCCATGTCAGACTTTAAACCAGTTACAAGTGGCGTCCCACAAGGCTCAGTCCTGGGACCTCTCTTGTTCGGTATATATTTCTCTGAGGTACAGGCTAACACAGGAGAACTATGGCTGACAAAGTTTGCAGATGACTGCAAACTGGGGGCCATAACTGACTCGCCGGCTGGCACAAGCATCCTCCAAAAAGGTCTCACAGAGACGGATAACTGGTGCCAGAGCCATAGCCTAAAGCTAAATGCCAAAAAGTGCATAGTCATCCTCTTTGGGAAAAACAAAGTGCCCACAAATTACCACATAGGTGGTAATCCATTAAACTGGAAGAAGTAATTAGGGATTTGGGGACCCAAGTAGATTGCAATCTCTCCTTTGACAATCACATTGCCAAAGTGGTTAGAAAGGCATTCTATATAGTCCACCTTATCTTGAAGGGGTTCACATCTAGATCAAGAGAGGTCATTGTGCCCCTCTACTCATCACTCATCAGGCCCATAATTGAATACAATGCCCCATTTGGGATGTACCTTACCCGACACCTGCTACAACTAGAAAGACCCCAAAAGTACCTCACCAAGAGGATCAAGGGACTCAAACAGATGCCCTACTCAATTAGGCTAAAGAAACTCCAGCTCTACTCAGTTGCTTACCGCCTACTAAGAGGCGACATGTGCCTGATGTATAAAGCCATGTCCAACCCAGAATTAATGGACATGCTCCACCTCAAGAAATCCAAATCCATCAGAGCTACACGCTCCAGTGACTTAAACCTCAGCACAGAAATAAATAGAACATGCTGGAGGAATAGATTCATATCCCAGAGGCTCCCCTCACTCTGCAACAAAATCCCAGTCCATGTTAGACAGATCCCCTCAATGACCCTCTTCAAGAAGAATCTTGACGTTTGGATGGGAGATCGTAAATTTACCCCTGGGATCTCTTCTGTGTCACTGCTAGACAGAGGCACGGTAAACTAACCTTAAATGGGCTATCTTCTGTGACCTACTATACAGAGGCACAGTCAACTAATCTAAAAAGGGTGGCGAAAGCCAAACACACTCTGGCTAGGCTTGTAAATGCCCTAGGGCAGATAGCCTAGTATCAGCCTATGAACCTATGAACCTTTGAACCTAAACCAAAGGGTAAAAAAGTCACACAAACCATTCAATAAAAACTGCAAGAAAGACCCAGCAAAACTAGAATCTTCATTGTGTAGTATCTAAACCTCCTGTATGCAGGCCCATGGATATATGCAAATGATCTCTTAAGGACATAATAGTGTTTCAGCTACATGGCTTCTGAATTCTCATGACTATTTTCTTTTTATACCTTAATTGGTATAACCGGGCCAATAAAACCAAACCCCACTACCTATAGACATGCATGTTTCAGCCTTTTTTGAACATGGCAGCACAGCATAAGTGTAAAAACTTTGAGCCAGTCATGTAAGTCATGTTGTCTACACAATGCATTAATTTTGTGAAGAGTCTCTGAACATGCCAGTTCTTGCATATGCCTTGTCACATACATACCAAAGGGGGCATTGTACTCATTGATCAGTCTAATGAGGGCTGAGTAGAACCAAACAATGACACCTTTGGCCCAAGATGTCATACTCTTGCGTATAAGTTGTGCAACATAGAATAATTGCTTTAGCACTACAAACACATGGTGGTCAAAGGCCAAGTCACTGTTTGCATGCATTCTCCAATCCCTGACCATAAGGTCATTTCGTAGGGGTGTATAATCAGTGCTGTAATTTCCAGAAGTGTTTGTCTTTCTGAAAGACATTATTATGCATTTTTGTTATTGAGTTTTAGACCATGACTCTGGCACCAGTTAATAGTTTGTGTCTTTGGAAGATTCTATGACTGTACTTTCTTTGCAATCATCTGGGAACGTGATCAGTCAGAAGCCTTTGGCATCAGCCTTGATTTCATAGAAGTAGATTCTAAAAAAGGAGTGGCCCCAGGAACCCTGAGGGACCTCTCTAGTGACTGACCTTTTTTTGTGGAGTTAAATTCACCTATCTTGACTTCTTATGCCCTATCTGTGAGCCAGCTGGCTGTCCAATTGGTGACAATGGGGATTATACTAGTTTTGTGAACTTGTCTACAATGCCTGAGTGGAGTATTGTGTTTAATGCTTTGGCTAGGTTGAGGTAGGTAGCATGCACCATTTTGCTCTCATCCATTGCTTTAGTGACCTTCTCAAAGTCCACCAGGATGAGTAGACATGACCTTCCATAGACAAATCTAAACTGGGTTGGATCCACTGATTAAAGTTTTCCTACATCATTATTTATCATTTCCATGATTATTCATTCCATGGTCTTACATATGAGACTGGTCAGACTTATGGGTCATTTCTTTCCTAAGTACGTGCCCTTGTAAAGAGGGATAACAGATGCAGTCCTCCATTCCCTTTACACAAAGCCTATTTGGAGGATACAATTGAACAGTACTTCTAGTGGTCATCCTAGGTCATTTTTCATGATATCATGGAGGCATCCTGGAATATTGTCAGGCCTCATCAGTACAGGGTTTTGACCTTGGATTGTGGATTAAGGACGTCTTTCCTAGTGATGTAGTAGGAAAAACTCCTTGGTTCCACCGCAGTTGTAAAAATGTTAAAAACAAACTTTAATCTTCAGTAAAAACAACAAAAACAGGAACACAGTAAAATTCCCTGATAAGCGCTTTCGGCTTACTAGCCTTCATCAGATCATATGTCTTAGCTTTGCTCACTCTGAATTTAAAGACAGGATAAACCAACAGAATAAACCA